>NW_026682771.1:0-133570 GCF_029962835.1 Magnolia sinica
CCCGGTTATGGCTTATTTTTCTCTTCAGCCTGCAGTTTCCAATTATCTGCCTATTGTGACTCTGACTAGGCTAGTTGCCCTATGACTCGCCGATCCACCACTGGCTTTGTTGTTAAACTTGGCGATAGCCCCATCTTTTGGAGTACCAAGAAGCAATCCACTGTCTCTCGCTCTTCTGCTGAAGCTGAATATCGTGCCATGGCCAACACATCTTGTGAGATTAAATGGCTACGCTCTATTCTTCGTGATCTCATATTCTCTCATTCTCACCCTACACTACTTCACTGCAACAATTAAGCTGTCATTCACATTGCACGCAACCCAATTTTCCATAAACGAACCAAACACATAGAGATTGATTGCCACTTGGTGCGTGAGCATATTCGTGCTGGTCTTCTTACTCCCGCTTATTCACCCACTTCCTAATAACAAGCTGATCTCTTCACAAAACCTTTGGGACGGGAATTATTTGTCTTCTTCAGATCCAAGTTGGGCATTATAGATCTTCATGCTCCAACTTGAGGGGGAGTATTGACAATTATGGAATAATTGCACAAATCAAGCCCCAAATCAAGCACAACCGTGTATGGGATGATTGCACAAATCAAGCTCCATATCTAGCACAGCCGTATATGGGATAATTGCACAAATCAAGCCCCATATCAAGCACAGCCATGTACAACTCATAATATATTCTATATGTAGCACCATTTTAGTTGTACAAATATAACACCGTGATTGATTGAAAAAATATTATCAATAGAAAATATAAAGCAGACGAGAATATTTTTCTCCTTGTACGTTTCTTATCAGTGATCATAAGCCAAATGTTCAAATTGGAATGCTTAAAATTAGTTAATTAGTATGATCTAGAAAATTTATTTATCTTTAATTGGGCCCACAACTTTGAATGGTGTTGATTTGATACATGCATACTACATGTATGGTGGATGGCTTTAACACTATTCATTGCCTGTTGTAAGTATTTAGTACTGAATTATTCTTGCAAGGCTACAATCAATACGGTGCGGGCTTAACTATGGAGCCACCTTGATGTATATATCATATGTTTATGTTATTTATTTGTTCTGGCAAATTATCTTAAGACATGAGCCTAAAAATGAAGCATATTCAAATATTAGGTAGACTATACCCTACAAAAAGTGAGTGATTGACCATTAAAAACTTTTCATAAGGCACAAAAGTTTTAGATCAAGTTGATATTATTTTTTTTTTTTTTTTAGGTCTATGTGATGTCGGCAAATATACATTATGGTGAGCATTACGGTAGGCTTTAGGAATTACGTTTCTAACGGTAGGCATTCAATCACCATTGTTTCCTAGATGTAGTTTGCCTGATAGTTGGATCTACTTCAATTTTCAGCTCACGCCTTAGAATGAGCTGGAAAAACAGATGGACAGTATAGATATGCAATACATACATTAAGGTTTAATGTGGCATCCATGGTTAGAGCCAAACCATGTTTGGTGATGCAGGGCCTCACCAAATCTACTCCTTTTAGTTTTTTTTTTATCCACAACGGCCCACTTTACACGTGCAATCAATCGATCCCATGATCTCACCGGTGAAACAAAGTCTGTGTTATTACTTAAAAAGTACGTACTTTTAATACGGATAATTCAACTGTTCAAGTTAGAGAAACTATTAGATATGTCATGAATACATGTACCCTTGTTTGGTTTTCTCACCTTTGGTGGACATTTATTGAACGGTTAAAAAGTAAAAACCATCTAATGGTCTGATTTCAACAAACAAGTGTCCATCGATCAAAGATTAGGAATGTTTAACCGATTTAATTTTTAACTTGAGATACAGTAAATTTCTTAATTTACTATGTTTAATGTAAATTAATATACACCACTTTTATTATTTCATGCACCTGTGTATCAAGCATCACTAGAGGTGTACACAAACCGAGCGAGCTAAGCATCACTAGAGGTGTACACAAACCGGGCTAGCTCGGTTAGCTCGCTCGACTCCACTCGAAAAAGCTTGATTCAACTCGGTTCGAAGCTGAGTTCTCGAGTTGAGCTGATTTTTTGAGCTCGAAAATGAGTTCGAGCCGAGTTGGAGCTGGCCCCAGCTCGACTCAACTCGGATCGAACCAGTTCGGTGACTCAGTTACTTTGATATTGATGTTGCTCACTTCAGTGACTCATTTACTTTGATATTGATGTTGCTCACCAAGTGTTTGATGAAATGACTCAAAGAAGTGTGGCCGGTGGCAAGGAAGGTATGTATATGAAACCAACACCCTTTTTTTCTTGATTTTTATGTTGCTTAGAAAGTGTTTAATAAAATACCTATAAAACCATTGTTGCTGTCTCAAATACAGTGAGATTTTGAAGGTGCAGTCCCGGTGTTTGTGAAAATGCTGCAATGGTGAACTTGGCTTGATCTTGGCTGGAACTCAGCTCGAACTGGCCTGAGCTACTGACCAAACCGAGCCGAGCTGGCCAATCAAGCTCGAGGCTAAATCAAGCCGAGTTCAAGCTAAGGTCAGCTGGTGGCCGAGCCGAGTCGAGCTGAGGCCAACTCGACTCGGTTGACTCGATGTACACCCCTAGGTGTGGCCCACCTTATATATAAGGTTCAGTTAGATATTTCGGTAGTCCATCTTGATAAGACGCACCCTATAAACAATTTGGATAGGTATACAGACGAAAACGCTCCATATACAGTGAGTTTTGGAATAAGATGTTTCTTGGGGTGTATGGTGGGCATGGGGAAACACACCACCAGATGCAACGCATTGGATTCATCTTACAGATCATTGGTGGGCTCCACGAAAAATCAAACTTACGGTAAATTACCATACGTCCAAACAAATGGTAATTAATATGCCTCGATTGCTATCAACTTTTCTTTACGGTTTGGAACCTGTAGCTCAGTAGCAGAACGTTGATTGGGCCACGTGGTTCAGTGATCAAGATCATTGCCCTATCGGGACCCACCATAACCCAACCCAAACATTTCCTTAAAATGCCAGCCTTAAGCTTTCAGTTGTGACTTCAAAATACATTTGAGCCGTGCAAAAGATGGTCCGCACCATTAACGATAATAGCTGGGGAGAGACGGATCAATCCAGTCATTAGGGGGCCATTCCATCAACCTTCCCTTCATTTCATCCTATTCAACCCTCCTGATGAATGGGGGCAACCCTGGTTCTCAACCAAAGTGGTCTTTATGGTTGGTTGGACCCGCCTTTCCCACCACTCGGGTAACAACCTGCGGGGGAAGCGGATCTGAGTAAACTCTGTGGGCACCACTGTGATTTATGCATTTTGTCCACTCGGTCCATCCATTTTACCAGATAATTTTTGGGCTTGGACCCAAAAATGCAGCATATTCAAATCTCAAGTGGACCACACCACAAGAAGCATTGTGAATTGAACGTCTACCGTTGAAAATTTCTTAGGGGCCACAGAAGTTTTGGATCAAGCTGATATTTGTGTTTTCCCTTCATCCATGTCTGTGTGATCCTATGAACATGTTGGATGACAAATAAACATCACTGTGAGGCCCTAGGAAGGTATCTACCGTGGAAATTATTATTCCCACTGTTTCCTGTGGTGTGGTCCACTTGAGCTTTGGACATGCTTCAATTTTAGGCTCAACCCCTGATATGAGCTGAAAAAACGGATGGATAGCATGGATAAACTACATACATTCACGGTGGGCCCAACAGAGTTTCCTCAGCACATAAAAAAGTACTGAGTTACTCGGTACGCAATCTGAAAGAAGCCGGTTGGATGTGAAAGCGCACGTGCCACATCGTTTGGACATTTCTCTCAGGGAAAGGCTTAAGATATGTATTGAAAATCTTTCATTGCAGGGTTTTCAAGGAATGGGTCAGTCCAATCCACAGTTCAGAGCAACACCCGCCAATGGTCTGGATCACTGAATTACGGGGCACCACTTGTAGACAATAGAAAAAACCCACGCCCTCGGAGCCAGACCACAAGCAGCATGAAATGAAGATGAAATGTACAATGCTCAGGTAAGCAACACAGCACTCTGTTTACTTGGCCCCGAAACTATTGAGGGCCCACCTTTCCATAATCCAGATCAGTCAACTGGGGGCCAAAACATGGAAGAGCCCATTGAATGGCTAGGATCATCTGATGGTGGAGACTTTGGGCATGTCAGGGCATGCCAAATGAACAACCTGGATGATTGAAAGGTTGTCCCCACCTGCATTATAAATGGAGCCGAGCAAAAAACATCATTTCACAGTCCAGCATCAGACGATGTACATCAATAAGAATATCTTTATGTTCCCCCATAAATTTACTAACCAAAAAAGAAAATCACCAAACTGGTAAGGTTTTGATTTGATGCATTAATAAACAATACAAGTGGGAAAAGAAGCTTGGGAACAGGCCTTTTGAATCAGTCAAACTATCAAGTGGTATCGTAATGGTTGGGAGTTTGTTTTGCATGTGCAGCAGTACATACCCGTCAATCACGGGACTGGGCCACATGCAGCTGTGGTCAGATGATGAGAACCATCCAGCTACAAGGAACCAAAGTCGATGGGCAACGTCCAAGAAAAAACACTGAAAAGATGTCCTGCCCATATATGTTGGGTCACGGACTACATTTGTGTGCCATCCTCTCATTTGCAATGCCACTCACGGATGTTGAGGATTATCCATTCCCCAGCAGATGGATGGTTCCAACCATCCTACTGTGGCTGCAAGAGGGTCTCATCCAGTGAAGCATGCAAGACCAAATATGATAAACATGTGATCCAACAACAGTTAAAGGAATATAAAAATGCAAATTAAAATAGGAACTCCGTATCCGAGACCTCAAGAACCTTGTGACCGCCTTTACCGTTCACCCCAGGCTTGAATTGGTTGCCTTCAATATATCTGCATCCACACATGTAATAATCAAGTGAAGTTATTCCCAAGCGTTTCAAACAGCATTAACCGCATCATTTGAGTTAGAGAAACTCACAATTCTTTCAAAAAGGGGTGTTTATAGAGGGCATCCGGAATCCGCCCTGTAAATAGGTTGTGATCCAAATACCTGAAAATGCATGTCATTTTTAAGTGCAAAACTTGAAAATGATTGGACACGCATGCATATATTTACAGGGATATTTTACACACTAGTATGTTCTTAGATGCTAATTAGCTTAGAACTAAGCTAGGATAACTCAGTTGAGCCAGATTTTCAGTTCCAACTCCAGGTTTCAGTTTATACAAAAGATCAGCCAACCTAACAAAGTGTTCATTGACTCATAAAATCAGAGTACCAAGCTTTACAATTACATACAAATATATGTGGACATGATTTCATGACTGCATACAAACATGAGCATATGAACCACACATGCAAATAAAGACATGCAGCCTTTTTCTCCAAAAAAAAAAAAAACATGAGACATTTTTATTTCTTTTTCAAAAAAAAGGAAAGGAAAAAAAAAAATTACAAGAAACATTACATCAGGAAAAAGGCAATGCAAAGAACCCAATCAAGGGTGTGGGCCTTCTTGTCTGTATCAAGATTCCTATGCCCTAGCTTAGTTTTTTCAACAAATTTTTGTTTTCTTCTCAAGAGTGTCTGCAACTGCAATATCATTAACTTTCTACCTAAATCATGGTGCGTTTGGATGACTGCATACAAACATGAGCGTATGAACCACACATGCATAGAAAGACATGCAGCCTTTTTCTTCTTATTCTTCTTTTTTAAAAAATAAAAAAATAAAAAAAGGTCTTTTTATTTCTTAATTTTTTTTTAAAAAAGGAAAGGAAAGGCAAAAAAGAAGTGGGAAAAAAGAAGAGAAAATACAAGAAACATCACATCAGGATAAAGGCAATATAAAGAACCCAATCAAGGGTGTGGGCCTTCTGGCCTGTATCAAGATTCCTATGCCCTACCTTAGTTTTTTCAACAAATTTTTTTTATTCTCAAGAGTGTCTGCAATTTCATTAACTTTCTACCTAAATCACAGTGTGTTTGGATGCCTATCAAATTGATTTGTGATTGATTAGCATTCAGTCTTGATGGACTGTCTCCAAACTAAATTGTGTTACTTTCAAGTGGAAAATGGAAGGAACATAAGTTAAGAAACTGCAAATTGAGTGCCACTTCCTGATCATGAAAGCCAGGCAACAGCAATGATTTTTGTTGATATGAAAGTTTGTGATTGAATTCATTTATGCATCCAAATGCAGCCTGAGCAGACAAAACATTTTGCCTAGAACCAAGACCACATATCTCCTCATATAGTCATATTCGCAAGCTCACCAAGGCTAAAAATCATCGTTAGTCTCCCATAAGATGGTATTGCTGGAAACATATGCATGATTCTGCCATGTCTCATGCAATTGGCAAGTGTTTTTGTGCGTGCGTGTGTGTGTGTGTGTGTGCGTGTGTGTGTGCATGTCCCAATTTGAAAAGTGGAAGACAAGAATACACACAGATGCAGATGTATGCAGGTAACATACATTTGCATGCATAGAACGCATACATGCAAATAGATAAACATGCCCGGTGTTCCCCCACCCACTATGAAAGGAAAAAGTGAACTGCAATGGACACTGAAGAGGAATAAAATCAACATTTCATCATTGGCTGAATCTCCCATTGTGGCATCTAGATATTCCTGGACCAAAGCACTTTGACACGTCTTGGACTCAGAGTTGCACATTCATGGATAGAAACCGATGAAATAATAGAGGAAAATAGTGGGGCAATGGCGGAAAAAAAAAAAAAAAAAAAAGGAGAAGAAGAAGAAGAAGAAGGTTATGGCACACTAAGAAATCCTCTAAAAAAATAATAAGCAAGTAATAAAAAGGGATCCACCACACCCAACAAGGTTTGGGCGAATGGTCTTCACTGTAAGTTTGCTCCCTATGGGTGAGGGTTCGATTCCCCTCCTTGGCTTTACCCGATACACGTGGTTGTGGGTGATTGTGTGTATCTGCAAGGATTAGTATCCTTCAAAAAAAAAAAAAAAAAAGAGGTGGGGACACCCCGTGTCTTCAGAAAAAAAAAAAAAAAAAGGGATCCACCACCATTAAAAGTAAAAGTCAAAGATAGAGATGGTGAGCATACAAGTAAGTCAATCGAGGAATATGGGCAAGCCCAGAAGGTATGATCCCGGACATTTTGTTGTATGACAGGTATCTGCAACCCAAAGATTAAGAAACATTAGAAATTTTAACATTTGCAGGTAGACCATCACAGTTAATTTTAAAAGGCAGTAGAAACAGGGTTTTAAGTAGTCAATTTCATTTTAGATACCGATACTCACAGTATTTCTAAATTCGTCAAATTTGCAAGCTGTGCTGGTATACCTCCAGTCAAGAAATTGTTATTTAGATACCTAAATACAAACATTATAGAATAAATCCATTGGAAATTGAACAACTCCAAGTAGACAGTTATGCAAAAATTCCAATAGAAGAAAATTTTAAAAATGACCAAGCTGCATGTTTTACAACTAGGGCCGAGCATAGGCACATCCAGGTCAAGATCATGAGCTAAACACCTGAGCCCCGTGCCCAGCCAAGCCCAGCCAGTGAGCGAAGGAACCAAGATAGGGGACAGGCCAGAACAGGCCTGCCAGTGAAATACTTTGCTCTCCCATGTTAAATAAGCCTGGTTGGGCCTAATTGTTGGGTGTTTAGTCAAGATGCAAGCCTGAGTCCCGCCCAATTAGGTGCCCCGCTACCTGAACTTATATGCTTTCCAGCCTTTGGTTTATTGGGCCTAAAACTTTAGCCTGGCCAAAGTGGGCTGGACTTGGGTATGGCAAGGGCCAGCCCAACCCAATTACAACCCTAGCTAGGAAGAGCATATTATGCCTCATTAATGAAATAAGGTGCTCCCATAGGGGTTCCAGTCCTTGCCCGAGTGGAAGACTCCGAGGAGTTTCAACACGAGGTCTTGGGTTCGAAACCCATGGGTGGTGAAATCCCACGACGGTGTGTGTGGGTGTGTGTCGGGTGCGTGTGTAAAAAAAAAAAAAAGGTGTTCCCATTACGACCTTGCAAGAAGACATGGAAGGGAAAATAGAAATGTACTAAATCTTGTTTCAAGTTAAAATATATCATGTAAACTTACTGCTAGCACTTGATTCCTTGTTTTGGATATCAAAAGCTAATGCAAGAAATAAAAAAGGAATTCATGTGAGAAATAAAAAAGGAATTCATGTGAGCAAGCATTAGGAAAGTGTGTTTTTTGTATTTATGTGATATGTCACCAACCCTTGCATATTGCTAATATTAACATCCACTTACAGATTGCGTAGAGAGGGAAAGCTTCCTTCAAAACGGATGAGCTCCCTTATGGTTCCCACCAAATGGTTATTACCAACATCTCTGCAACAGACTTTAGATTAACAGAATAGCAAAATAGAAGAATAAAATGTAGTTTAACAACTTTTTACAACAACAAGAGAATGGTCATATATAAGATAGAAAATCCATGCTCATATATGGAATCCAGATCACAGGAGATGGAGAATACAAATGCCGGAGGTATGGGAGATTGCCCAATTCAGGAGGAACTCGGCCGGTAAAGCGGTTCTCATGAAGATAAAGATAACGAAGCTCTGGTAGATTTGCAAGCTCCTTGGGAATTTCCCCCTTGAAATTATTGAAGCTCAGGTACCTGTCAAGTTTCGGTCAATAATCTGAAAGGGAAGTTGGATGGAAAGAAACAAATTTTCTCCAGGACAAGATGAACCAAATACGCAGGGTGAAAATATTGGAAATACTCACAGATGTGTCAGCCTCTTTAATTCACCGATTTCAGGAGGAATTGCATCTTGTAGCTTATTCCACCTCAAATTTCTAAAAGGAACAAAATAAATCAGTAAATGACCCCAAAAAAAAAGTATGGATAACTGACTACAAATAGGAAGCATGTTTCTTTGCATCAATATGTATCAGAATCAAGAAACAATTTATACTTAACAGGAAATTAAGCGTATCAGAATCAAGAAACAACTTATACTTAACAGTAAATTAAGTTTAAATAAAGAATTATCTATCAAATAGTGTGTGAACCAGTTCACAAATGTATGGATATAATATCGACCAGAATTTAGAATTGCGATATATTGCCATCAGCAACTGTTTTTTGGGTTTTATGGAGTAGAGGGAGAGATAATATAGGAAGAAGAAATTATGAGGAGAAGGGAAAGATGGATCCACATATACCAGAGAGTTCCACCTAGATTTTTTGGGTTTAATCCCAAATAGAAGAAAAGAATCCTCATCTAATTAGTCAACTTTTTTAATCAAACTGTGAGATCAGTCTGTGAGTCAGACATGTATAAACTCATCTAATCTGACAACAACTTAAAGATTCCAAAAACCCAGTCGCACAAACCAAATAAATCTTCCATTTTTCTCTGTTTTGTTTGGTTGTCCACCCATAAACTCCTTTGTAAGCTTTCCTAATTTGCTGCACTCCAAGACCTTCCTTGTATTTCCCTAAGCCAGCTCAATAACAACCCCATTTAACAAATAAGGACTCCAGATTATAGCAACTCTTATATCCAAGACATAAAACTCCACCTAACAATGTCTCTCTCTGAACCACACGTTTATTGTTTACAATTCAATGTCCCATCAAGGCTCTCTACAACATAGAGAAATAGAGGCTAACACTCTTTTACATTAAACCTCATACAAATAGTCACCATTAATCGACCAATTTTCCTTCCCTCCCCAAAACAAACTGTAAGAATTCTCTCCTAAGAACTCAAATCTTTTTTCTTTTTTTTCTTTTTTTTTTTAATTCAAAATATAAGAATGAAACCAGCCAACAGGTAAAACTCACATGCATAAACTCACCCTACTTGTCATGCATATACTTAAAAGACTCCAAAAACCCAATCACACAACCCAAATAACCCGTCCATTTTCTCCCTTTCTTTGGTTGATCGCCCATAAAATCCTATTTTGTAGGAATTCCTAATATACTAACGTAAGACACCCTCCTTGTAGTTCCCAAAACCTACAAAGAAACTACTCCCTTCAACAAATAAGGACTCCTGAAAATTGAAACTCTAATGTCTTAGAGACAACTTTAAATAATTCCTAAATCTCCAAATGAAATATTTATAGCTCATACGCCCACACACACACACACATCTACCAAATCTTGATGTCAAAGGATTAACCCTATATTCCTCCACATAACCATTAAATAACCCTGCTTTCCTCATGCCCCTCCAAAACAAATTTTGAGAGGTTTTATTTAATCCCTTCAAGAATTGCACACGCATTGCATGATATGACATTAAGCCTCCTTGTCTAGACATCCTTGCAATCTCAACTCCATGAACCCCTTTTTCCTTCTCATACAGGCATTTTTTACTCAACTTGCCAACAGTACTCAGTGGGGGAAAAAAAATCTCGCTGAATCAACTCAAACACCAATCAAGCTGAGTCGATAGACTTGGCGAGCTTTTAAACAATGTTGTGAATTCCTTAAGGCATGTACTGGAATTGGAGGCTCTCCCCACTTCTCGTGTGTATTAATAGCCCTGCAGCCACACCTGAATAAGCTAAAAGGCATTAATTGAGTGTCACACCCCTTTCTTTGTCGTTCTCCTCACATTGCAAACCTTGTTTGGATCATTTCCAGTTTCTTGTTGTACGAGATGTCTTATACTGCGCAGGAATATGGATACCATATTGATTATATCCTTGTGAATACAAAATTTACCCTTCAAATTGAGTATCAGGATAAGATACTCATGTTCTATGTTACTCAGGTATAGGCCTACATGCTCAAGCTACAAGGACCTGATTATAATTTTAACATTTCAGTATCTTTTATCGATAGAATAATATTGACATACTTTCTCTTAATATTTAAAAACATTGCATTTTTTGGTCTACAATAAATTACTCAGGTCTGGTTGTATTTTTTTTATGAGAACTTACTCAGGTATGGTTGAGCAATACCCAACCGGATCCTATGCTCATACCCATCCCTGAGGATTTCAAAATCTGTGCGTCATGGCTCATATCAGACTATCTAAGTAACATCGCTTGTCTAGGCCAGTTTTGGATCTATAATCATAATTGCCAGATTTGCAATTTGGTTAAGTTTAGATTCAATTTGCAGACCATGATCGGAAGTCCTCTGTTTCAAAAACAAATTTGGAAGGCAACAATAACTTTATTAAGAAGCCTTGTGATTAACAATTCAGTTCAGTTTGGATTCTGGTTGAAATCCATGGTTTGCAGAGTGCCCGCTGATTTCAATTTGCTGAGTTTTGTTTGCCATGCGTTCATTCAACTTGTGGAATGGATTCTCTAAGCTAGCATTCTAGATTAGTTTGATTCATAAACCACATTCACTTAGTTCACATAGCTGCATTAAATCTCATTACATGAATCATGTCCGAGCAAAAAAGTAGTCATAATAAGAGGTAAAACAATGAAGAGCAGATTGAGATAGTTCATTCATGTGTGACAAAGGCCGAAGATTGATTTGGTGACTAGGCAGAGGGACCTGAAAAGAGGATGAGAGGAAGATCTAGAAGGACCTGGATTCAGGTGGTGAGAATGGATATGAACGCTTGTTCACTTACCAAGGACAGGGCCTTCGATAGGATCGATTGGCAAAACGGGATCCATAAAGCCAACCACAAATGGCTAGTATAAGGGTAGGGTGATGTTGACATGTATTATGTTCTAGTCTTCTCAAACCGTATTATCAACGAATCCTAAGAACCCAGCAGTGCAAGCAGGTTAGAGGAATGGCCACAGGGAAAGATAACAAGACTGAAGTTGTTCAATAATGGAAATGAACCCTCTTCATGTAATGAATGAAAGAGAAATAGGGTGGGACCCATGTGATCACATGTATGGCCACATGATCTCATGTGTGGGACCCACATGTTCCCATGCATGACAAGCTTTATGTTCCATGTTTGTGCCTTTTTTTCTTTAATTATTAGAATGACTAAATAAACCTTATCGTTATATGTGAATAAGTGTGGGCAAAATAGTTATTTCACTTAACCTTCGGGCTTTGCTTTTGTTTTATGCTCATAAAAGGCCTCATGGAACATTGGTTAGCATGATGCATTGGAGAAATAATAATAATAATAATAATAATAATCTTTGAACTTCGTCACTTGTTGGTACAAGAGAGGGAATTTCTAGGGATCTTAGTACTTGACTAGAGGCTTTAGGGATTCTCCCACAACCATTCTTTCATGTTTTCAAATATGGAATTTTCTGATTTTGATTCCATCTTAGTTGCAGAGTTTGAACTTAGTGAAATGGAATAGAAAAGATTTAAAGCCAATTGGTGCTTCCAATTGCATCAAAGTGGTAGGCAGACGTTGGATGGTATGCCTATTGCAAACCTCTTCTTCAAGGAAGTGGTGCAACTAGATGGAGTTTTAAAACAGTTGTGTGAAACTGAGATGATAAATTGATGAATTACTTCCGGAAGGGAATATGCGTAAAGATGGGAACTAAATTGAAGTTCTCAAGGGCATAACATATCATCCACAAACCAATAACAGAAAGACTGAAGTGGTCAACAGAAGCCTTGGAAATTTAAGGATCTCGTTAAATCCCAAGAAAAATTTTCCTACAACTCTTTTCTGCACACCATACTACAAGATTAACCACTTTTGAAGCTGCCAATGGACTTCAACCTCGACACCCTAGACACAGGTACCAATTAGTACCAGACTGAATCAAGATGTTAAGGATTTTGTGCATCATATCAAGGGGATTCATGAAGAAGTCAAGTGTAATATTGCTCAGAGGAATGAGACCCACAAAGGATAAACTGACATAAGACAACACTTTCTTGGATTCAAGGACACAACAAGGCAATGGTCTGATTTAAGCCAGAACAACTCCTGGTTGTAGCAAGATACACTCAAGAAATGTGGGACCTTACCATGTCAAAAAACGACTCTAAGAAAATGCCTATCGCATTGAACTTCCACCTAAGCTGAAGATCAGCCCTATTTTAACTGTGGAAACCTGACAGCTCTATGATTTTACAAATGAAAAGTGTTCTTCATGCAATTTGAGGTTTTATACCACTGCAAATTGTGTTTACGGAGCTTACGCAGTTGCAATTTCCTGGCAAAGAATTGTGAGGTTTTCAACAAAGTTTTCCCTCTAAGAAACTGAGGGAGCAACAGCAAGCGGTGTTTTATCCCTTGTTTCTTCAAACAATATCATTGCATGCCAGAATTTGTCCTGCATCAATTTGCATTTCCTTCCTACCAAACCTAACCTTGCAGGAATAATGGTTGGAAGCTTAAAGATTGTACATAAATTGATAATGGAAATTAACCAGCTTGCATCAGCATGTCTAAAATGTAAGAATGCAACTGCAAGAAGGGGCATGCAAAGACTACACTCTCATACTGTTATTTAAAATGGATTTTTCTTCCTTGACCACAGCTCCCTCAGATAACATGCCTCTGCTTCGACAATCTCATAACCTATGTTAAATATCTATGCATAAAACTGAATTCAGAGGCTAAATATGTTGATTTCTTTAATGTATTTGTATAACTGCTTAGATTTTATTATATTTCCAAAAAAAAAAAAATGCTTATATCTGATTATTATGCATTTGCTCAAGCTTATGGAATTAAAAGAAAAGCATAAGGTAGAAAGAATTACATGCCGTGCTAAGAACAAGTCAAACAAAAAATATTCCAAGTGATAAATAGCTACAAATGAGTGTAGAAATTACAGTGTTCTAAGACGTTTCAACCGTCCAATTTGAGCAGGGATTGGCCCTGTCAGTTTGTTATTATGGAGATCCCTGTCAAACAAAAAATTGGACAGATTAGGCATTTCCTAGAAGAAACATCCATGTAATGGGAGTGAAGTAACTTCAAACTCTGTATCTGTTGTAATTTGATATACTTTAAGTTGAATGATCATTCATGTATACATTTATAGTTGTTAAAAATAAACCCACAACAACAAGGACAATGCACCATTTAGAAATGGTGTTGGCACGACAAGTTTGCCTAAGCTCGCATGGTAGTAAGAAACAAACCCACAGTACAAGGACAAGGCACCTTTAGAAATGGTTTTGGTGCATTGGCAGAGATCAACGTACAAAAACAACTCTTAAGGTTTCATTTATATATATTTAGTTTTCAGTACATCTTTATATATAAATGCTTAGAGTATGATGGCGAATAGCATGAAGGGAAAAGGCAGCACATTGGGTGCAGGATTCAGGTGATCACAATGCATCATGTGTATTACTCTATAGAATTTTACCTACTTGCACAACAAAGAAGTTAGATATTGGTTGATAAATTGTACTGGTGAACTCACACTATTGCTGCGTACCCTAGGAATTGTACAAAATGTTCAACAGAAGCCTCTTGTCCCCATGATGATCGGAAAATATGCATAGAAATGCATACAAACCACAACAAGGAAAATATGCATGGATTGGCTTGGCATAACAAAAAAGTGAACACAAAGATCCTATGCAACTTCAAAATCAGTTTTTTTACTATTCCAGTAAGTGTATGGAACTAAAGGACACTCACTGAAGGGAAAAAAAGAGAGTATTTGCTCATAATCGAGAGATATATGAGTACGTATGTTATATAACATTGAGGGGGCATAAGAATTCACAGATACTATCAAAAGATCAAGAACACTGAGGGTCTTACAGCCTTGTCAGATCCAGCAGATTGGTTACAGCAGTAGGAAACGGCCCAACAATTGATACAGCATAAACCTCCCTGCAGGTGAAGAATGGTCATAATAAGATCTCAAGATCAACTTCAAAATTATATGCAATTTTGTCAAAATCATTATTTCAATTGTATCAAATCGCAAATTGTATCATAAACTGTAGGATTTTATCTGATTTTCTTTAAAAATAAAAAAAGCAATAAATAAATAAATCAGAAAATTTTAAAAGTCATCAATATGCATCATGATAGTGTTAAAGGATTCTTGTCCCTCCCCTCCCTCCCTCTACAGACGAAAATGAGGATTTCTGATAGAGGCGCACCTTTTACATGTTTTAAAAGCAAAAGGTAATGAAAAAAAGGGGGAAATGTATAAAAAATTAAAAATGAAAAAAAAAAAAAAAAGATTTTTATATACCTTTGGGCCCCACTTACAAAGTCCACCACAATCGTACAATACGATACGACAAAACGGAAGCGGAATAAAATTTGGAAAAGAAAAGAACAAGTACAATTTGAATCGTAAATCGTAAGATTCAGTCATAGAATCGCTGGAATCATCTAAAAAGGGATTCAAAGTGGCATTAAAATTGTTTTCCTAAGATTTGACTGAAATTGTAAATGGTGGGATTTTGACCACTATGACTATAGGCAATTATTGCTTGCAGATTTTGATCTCATCTTGAACACATCTTTGACGCTCATACTTGATACATGATTCAGAATAAATCTAACTTGAACACTCTAATCTTATGGCATGGATTTGTGGTATCTTCAGTTAAAATACAAATTAAATGCAAATAAACCTTCGTAGGATGCAGAACTGAAGCTATAAGAAACTCTTTTGGAATCCAGACTTAAAAATGTACTTTAAAGAAAATGGACCCTTCAACAACAACATTGAAAACAGAAGACTGATGGAGACAGGCAAATAACATGTGTTTTTCTTACAGTTCTGTCACAACCCTGTAATCTCCTTGACTGGAGCACGTAACGCCAGTCCATGGTTGTAAGTCACCATCTCCACAAGGATCATCTCCAACCCATGCATAGACCACTCTCCATCCCAGAGATGCCTTTATTTCATTCAAGGCTTTCACTGCAACAAGAATATCATTCTCAACCATTAGAAAGAACCCAAATAACCCAAAGAGTCTCTTCCTTTTGTTCATTTTATTTATTCATTTATTTTTAGAGATTGTCTCTTCCTTTTAATTTACCAACATCAAATCTACATCTTCCAAGCCACATTAGTTCACCCACAAGATCTTAAATTGAAAGATAATAGAAAGATAAAAGCCTGACATGTCACGACCCAGAAACTTGCTTCATTGAGAAGGCAACAGATGATTCCCACGACTCCCAGAAATACAGCAACAAATCCGGATTCACTCATTTTCACCATGCAATGTTAATTAACATAATAAATCGAATATAACTGTACAGAACAGATTTACCACAGGAAATTCTTGAGCAGTTTTAGAGCAGCAGATGCTAAGATAAAAGAAACCAAGGAACAGTGTTTACAATTATTACCAGGGAATTCCAAGACAACATAATTCTACAGTCTAGGATGGTTTGTATCAGATGGTCTACTGAAATTCTTCCCCATAGCACCTAAAAGATATAGCTCAACAAAACCCTTTAGTGTCACAATATCAACTCTGTTGACAAATCATGCTCGTTTCCTATTAATCGGTGGGGAATCAGATTACAGGTCAAGGAGAACCTTATATCCAAAGGCAGTCGGAATTTCCCATAATTGAATATTAATGCACCGCAAAAATCACCTGTAAGGAAACTAAAACTGAATTATATCATGCCTCAAGACAAACCACTCCATGAAGCATTTTCAAATGGTCTAACAAACCCCATAACTTACACTCCAAATATCCAATTACTGAACTCCTAGTTTCTACAAAATTAGTTAAGAAACCATATGCGCCTTTTTTTTACACATGCGCTCACAACCCACACACACCCACAAACTCACACCACAAAGGGTACTCAAATCCATGACCTCGTGTTGAAACTCTTGTGAGTCTACCACCGAGGAGTAAGTACCCGATACCATATGCGCCCAGATCATATGTTATGTCCATTGAAACTTCCAGTGTTTAGAATCGTATGATTCCATACGATTCACATCATATCATATGGGTGTACGATTTGAATTGTATGCCCAAATCACAAATCCGAAATAATCATACGAATCATATCGAATCATACGATTAACACATCAAATCATACAATAATTGTAGACTGCATATATTGGCCCAAAAATTACTTAAAAAACATTTTTTCCTTCTTTTGTTTAACTTATTAAAAATATCCTCATTTCTTTCTTTTGAGAGAGAGAGAGAGAGAGAGAGAGAGAGAGAGAGAGAGAGATTTGGGGATTTTGATATTCAAAGATCCAAAACAAAGAAATCAAGATCTTTTTATTCACCCTATGGAATCGAATGCCACTTTTTCTAACATGATTCTACACTCAAGAAAGGTAAAAAAGAACAAAATTATTAAGAGTCTTGTATGTTTTTTAAGGTAATTTTTTTGAAAGACAACAAAAGAAAACAAAGGAAAAAAGACAAGAATCCTTTGCTATCATGAAAATATGCATACCATATACATGTTCTCAATTGATAATATCATGATAAGTGTTACTTTTTGGTACATATTGACGGGGAATGGATGATTGATGAGTTTTTTTTTTTTATCTTTTCCGATTTACTTATATTTTTTCCAAATTTTTTTGTAAATGTTTTTCTTAAGAAATCAGAAAAAAAAATAATCTTAGATACGATTTGCGATTCGATATGATTCAACCCCTACTACAATTTGCGATTCGGTAATGATTTTGACAACATTGGATCCTTCTAATATCTGACTCTACAAACTTGGTCTCTTAACTAAAACATTTCACAACAATATGCTGAAACCCCCTATTTTCAAATTCCATCTATTTAACTTTGAACGTCATCCAAAAAAATTGAGAGATCATACTCTTCAGTGGTGAGAATGTTACCACATTTGCTTTCAGGGGAATGTCTATCATACTAAATTCAGCTGCCAAAACTTTTAGTTCACCTGCCATTTCAGGCTTGTTTAACAGACTTCTACCATTGAGACAGCTCCATGATGCATCAAAATTGAAATTTTGAACTTAAATTGATAGAACTCAACCACATGCCACCTTTAGGCTGAATTCCTCCAATTGATTGCCACAAGATTGATACCTAGGCCCAAATAATGGACTATGGGATGACCCAAGTCCCAACAGCCTTCTAGTATAAAACTTGAAACCGCATAAGACTGAGACTCTCAGTCATACGAAACCTAACTCAATCTTTTCATACGATAATTGATCTCATAGCGCAGTCATATGTATGGCCTATGTGAACCTCACAATCTGAGGAATCTCCTAAACAAAACTTTCTAGAATAAAATCCCATACTCTACTGCTATTGGCCCACATGTATCGGGCCCAATTTATTCTCAATTAGCTTGTAATTGAAAAAAGAAAAAGAAAAGAAAAGCAAGGCAAACATGGAAACCAAACTTCACCATCATCATCATCATCATCATCTAAGCCTTATCCCAACTAAATGGGGTCAGCTACATGAATCCCTTTCTGCCATTCCACTCTATCAAGGGCCATAACTTCATTTAGACCATAGGTCACGAAGTAGGAAATGCCAAGCATGAGTTTGGAATGTCATATTGTTCGGATTCTTGTTGAAGCTTTGGCATAAGTTTGACACCGGCTGTCAGCCTGACACGACCCCCCTTGATCCAGCCTGGGGACTGGCAATGAGAGCATAAAACTCCCAAAGGCTCAATGTAATAGACCATGACGTAAGCTATTGCAATCAAGCTATGTAATAGTCTATTAGACAGGTTGATAACCCCAAAAAAAAGTTGATTACAATCAACGAGTTAGGTTGTATACACAGCCCATATTCGACTGTCCTACATGATTTGAACTGTAGACCCTTTTTCTTTCTTTTTTAATATTAGCTGGAATGCTTTTCTCTTGCTTTATATATATATAAAATAATAATAATAATTTAAAAAAAAAAAAACTGGAATCCTTTTCTCTTATGTGGTTTGTAAAAAAAACCCTAGAAATATCACCAGTTGGACGGACATGTGGACCCTCTAGTCCAATCAATGGTCAATCTAGGCCATGCGGTTGGATCTGTGGGCCCCATCATCCAATCAGACCAATGATTTGGTCCAGATATTTCATTAGGACCGGTTCATATCTTCAACTGATTCAATCTGGATTCAGGATCCTTGATGCGATCCACATTTGCAATCAAGACGATTACATGGCCTGATCTTCAACCCAATGGATATGATCTTCAATCAGGCAGAAAGGGGTCAACCCTATGTGGATGATCAGATGGCTTGGATCAATCACTCAGGAAAGGACACCCCACACTCTCCAAACAACAAGTTAATTGAGAATTACAATCAGTTCACTAATGACACAAAATTCGCATTTGTGCACTTTCCAAATAAACAATTAGGTAAAAAATAGATCAATTGACAATAAAACCAGAGTTCAAGGCAATTTACTAACAAGTAACCCCAAAGGCTCAGTGGTAGACATACTCTGTTTCAACACTGAGACCAGGGATGGAGTGCCCATGTGATGCAAGTGGGTGTGTGAATGTGTGGGGTGCCGGTGTGCATAAAAATAAATAAATAAATAAATAAAATAAAAACCCGAAAGGCAATTAAAGTTTCTCCCTACTTAAAAAGATCATTGACATCAATCTGCCTATCAAACTTCAAAATGAAGATAGCAAAAGACTAAATTTTAAAGGTGTAAGAGACAGACGAAAACAGAATGGCAGGATCTCAATCATTAATGATGCAAGATAGACTGTTGCATCAACATTTGGGTCCACCATTGGACCCAACTGCTGCTTGAGAAAGATCAGGCCATTATGTATAGTCCCATTGGACTCTCAAGTCCACAGACCCAATGGGATGGACCATCCAATTGTTTGCAAGGCACATGGGTCAACCAGATGGCCAAAACAATGGATTGTGAAGGCCCGCAAGTCCAACTGGCAGATTTTTTTTGGGAATTTATAAGCAAAATGTTTTTTGTTTGGGTGTGTGTGTGTGTCTGTGTTACAGAGTTGTATCCGACCTTAGATGATGATGATGATGATGACGACGACGACAATGATGACGGGGGCCGTGCATGTGCACATGTGAGATGATGATCATAACAATGACAATGTGTGTGGTGGTGGTGGTGGTGGTGGTGGTGATGGTGGTGATGATGACAACGATGATTATATGTAAGTTGTATGTATATATCCATGGGTTTTTTCTTTGCACAAAACTTACTCTGCTTCATATGGCTGTACAAAGGGGTGTTTCGGTAGTCAGATATCATCAGGATTCTTTATTTAGTAGCGGGATAATCAAATTGAGAGGCAATGATTCAACAATAAAAGGACCACATGCAGATGCTAATCAAGATCAAGAATCACATGCACCGGTGCCCCTACTACCAAATAGAATGGATGACCCCAAAATCATCTACTGTAGACGACCAACATGTCAGAAAAATCTTCCCATTAACGGAATCACAGAATAATCTTCTGGGAATGGCTTTCAGTCCCCTTTATAGACTGCAAACAACCCATTATTAAATCCCAATGTTTCTATTTTATCACTGACAATTTGAATCTATAAACTGCTTGATGCGGGACAATTAACCACTTGCTCTAAAAGCTCGAACTGATAGAGAGTGGTGAATCAATCCCTTTATTTTATAGCCCAAGCCCCGCATCGCATAGGTTAGGACCTCGGCCAAACCCCCTTCTAGGCCCCACTTCACATGGGTTCCGCTTCACACGGGCCACCCACCTTGAGTGTGTCCCTGCATCCCACAGGCTACCCCACTCGAGCCTAATGTGAAAGCCCCTGCATTAATCACCCCCGGTGAGGAGTCTCAAACACGAGACCTCCCGATCTGATACCACTTTGATGCAAGACAATTAGCCACTTGCTTTAAAATCTCGAACTGATAGAGAGTGGTAAATCAATCCCTTTATCTCATAGCCCAGGCCCCACATCGCATGGGTTAGGACCTCAGCCGAATCCCCTCATGAGCCCCACTTCACATGGGTTCTGCTTCACATGGGCCACCCACCCCAAGTGTGTCCCCGCATCCCACAGGCTACCCCACTCGAGCCTGGTGTGAAAATGCCCTTGCATTACTGCTATTTGAAGATATTCCTAATTTCGAGATTATGTCGCAAAGAACTGTTTCTAAAGAAAAGGCTGCATATCTAGTGCTGAAAAGCACTATGTTTCCAGAGTTAGATGTAGCTGCCTGTACAGTGTTCAAAAATCACTTCTACTGCATGCAAAAGTGCATGTACCTGTTGCCAATTGTATTTATTGTTGAGACAGACCCTGTTGTATATATAAGGAAGCTTGTGCAACTGCTACATATTGTATAAATAGAAAGAACTTGGCTGCCAGTTGTAGATTCTTTACAGAAATAGTTCTACCACATGTCTATGTAAAAGTGGATAGCTACAGGTAGCTGTATATACTTCTAAAAATAACTTATGGATCAATATCCATTGCCAACGTTGAATAATGACAATGCTGCTGAAAAAAAAAAAAGAACAAGAAGAATATTCACGCCAGAAGTAGAAATTTGTTACAAACATAGAATCCCATTAGATGAACTGGCATATGATTGAACCTATGGAGGAATTTCATCAGAGAAAGAGATGAGCATCAGGGTCACTCCTTGGAGAAACACTTGCCAGGGAGTTGGCTTTTCTAGGGATGAGATTGAAAGAAATCAAATACCAAAACATCCGCCCTTTAACTTCATTTAGGGCCTGCCTGGATTCATGGAAAGGAAAAGAAACATTGTTTCAAATGAAACTAACGTTTTTGTTTTTTGTCAAGCCTTTCTCTGCGAAATTCATGGGAAACATCTTTTCCCACTTTCTGTCTTTGTTGGAAAATATAAATAAATAACATTTTCCCACCACCATCCTAAGAAAGGCAATTTCCTTTGATGAAAGGAAAATGAGTTTCTCAATGGTTAAACCCTAATGTAACTCCATCCATCTTCAATCATTTCACATTTGCCAATGTGCCAAATGAGCCATTGTCTATCTTCCGCTATGCCCCACACGTGCCACTATGCGTCATGTGCCAATATGCCACCATCCAGTGGGTATCCCAAATCGGTTACGTATCGGCCGTAACGGCCGATACGTAACGGTAACGGTGGGACCCGTTACGCGATACGGGGCCATTACGGGCCATAACGGCCGTAACGGCTGTGACGGGCCCTAAAAAAAAAAAAAAAAAAAAAAAAAAAACCTCACCTTTTTTTCCTTTCTTTTCTTCTTCTTCTTCTCTTTCTTCTTCTTCTTCTTCTCGAGCAGCTGCGGCTGCAGCTGCTTCTTCTTCTTCTTCTTCTTCCTCTCTCTCTCTCTCACTCTCTCGCTCTCTCTCTCTCAATCTCTTCCTCCCCCTTTCCCTCTTTTTTTCTTTTCTCTTCCTTCCCTCTTTTTTTCTTTTCGTTTCCCTCTCTGCCCTTTTTTTTTTTTTAATACTGATGTAGGTACGTGTCACGCAAAGACGCGCGCTGACACTCCTCGAGCTCCGAGTTGTACGAACGGTTAAAAGGAGATCAAAGTTATATGGGCTCCACAGTGATGTATTTATTACATCTACACCGCTCATCTATTTTCAGAGATCATTTTAGAGCACCGCCCAAAAAATGACTTATATCCAGATATCATCTGGACCACACCAAAAATAGCAACAAAGATAATGATTTTCACGTTAAATAATTCGTACGCGCACGGTAGCGTTTATTTTCCATCCAATGTGATCAGACCCAAGTGGGGCCCACTATGATGTATATTTTCTATCCATATCGTCCATCCATTTTGCCACGTCATTTTATGTTAGGATTCAAAAAATTAGTAATATTCAAATCTTAGGTGGACCACACCATAGGAAAAAATGGTTATAGAATGCTCACTATTAAAATTTTCTTAAAGTCCACTGTAACGTTTATTTTCAATCTAACTTATTAAGTGGGTCACATTGACGTGGATGAAGGGAAAACACACATGTCAGCTTGATCTAAAACTTTTCTAGCCCTCAATAAATTTTTTACGGTGAACATTTAATTATTGTTGTTTTTTATGGTGCAATCCACCTGAGCTTTGGATGTGCCTCATTTTTGGGTCATGCCCTAAAATTATTTGGCAAAATGAATGGACGTTATGGATATAACACATTCATCACGGGTGGGGCCCAAAAAACTTTGACACGTGTTGCACTTTACATCTGAGTCCCTCCTAATTCAAGCCTTAAATAATTGTACACGAGACGTATATTAACTTAAAATTTGACAATTAAATTATGGACTGCAATTGCTAACTCACAATGCCAAAATCAAATTACTTAAATAGTTTTAATTATTAATTTGTGAGTTTTTATTTTTTAAAATAGGACCTTTTGATTTTATTTTATTTTTTTATGATTCACTATCCAATAAATGTCCACCAATTTATAAGTGGGATAATGACAATAAATAACATGAATTTGAGGCTGATTTGGAGAATAGATTGGTCCTCCAAGTCAGCCCCAAATTGGTAACGCCATCTACCTAAATTTAATTTCATTTTTTTTTAAAGAACTATAGGGAGAAATAATATCAAGTTGTTATATAAATTACATATTTAAAAAAAAAAAATTAAATATATGAATTTTGTAGTCAAATTCAAGTTACCTGGTTAAAAAATTAATCAAACAGTCCGATACAACTTCTCACCAAATAGTGGACCGTTACACCACCATAAACATGTTCCAATTTATAAATGAATGCATATTTGGAATGCTTAGAATATTCCGGATTTAATCAATATTTTTTCATATTTTTTTGGCAAAAAAAAAAATTTGCGCCGTTACGGGCCGTTACGCCTCCGTATCGCCGTTACGCCCCCGTATCCGTATCGGTTTCGGAGGGCACCGTTACGCCAACCGATACCGATACGGGACACCTGGCATCCACCTTATCTTGTATTGCACATGGGCAAAGTGTCCCACATCTGCTAATATGCCACCATCCAGCTTCTCTCACGCGCCACGTGTGCTAATGTGCCACATGTACAACCGTTCATCTTCTTTGGCTCCACAAATGTGCAAAGCACCCCATATGTGCCATCATCCATCTTCAATTACTCCACATATGCCGCATGTGCCAAAGGTACCAATGTGCGCAAGTTTTGTCATCTAGCTTCAAGTGCCCACATGTCAAATGAGTCAACGCGTGCCCTGTGCCACTGTACAACTTCAAGCACCTCACATGTGCCACGTTTGCTACAATTCAGCTTCAAGCACCCACATATGCCACATATGCCACATGTTCATTATCCATCTTCAAGCATCCCATGTGCGCCCAATGTGCTAATTTGGCACATGCCAATGACTACCTAGAATTTTTTTCCCAATAAATTGTTTTTTCCAAGCAATAAATTTGAAAATAGATCCTAAATTTCTAGGAAACTTCTGTTGGAAAACAAGGAAAACAATGTTTCCTTTCCCACAGTTTCCGGACATAAGGTTTCCTGAGAAACATTACTTCATTTACTACGCTTTCCAAGAATCCAAACAGGCCCTTACAGTAAATTGAAAAACAAGGAAAACAATGTCTCCTTTCCCACAGTTTCCCGGAAATAAGGTTTCCTGAGAAACATTACTTCCTTTACTATGCTTTCCATGAATCCAAACAGGCCCTTACAGTTAATTGCCTCTTGGATAGTCCTGGAAGCTAATGCCATCCTGCTGTTGGAGTCATCCTTGATAATGATCCAGTAGAAGCTTGGCAGATTCTTGATAAGTTTCAGATTGGTTTATTACCTCTAATTCCAACTGATTTAAGTCACCAACCAGGAGCGGGAATGAGAAAACAAGCTTGATTTTACCATGGTCATCCCTGACCAACTACCACACATAAGACATCCTTCCCATCAATATTTAGCTTCCACCCCCCAACTCCCTCCCTCCCTGTATTTTCCTTTCTATTCCTCTTTATCACAACTCATTAAAAGATTATTGAATTAATGTACACTGACCAAAGGTTCATGCCTTGACTTCTTTGGCTTTATGCCTGATTTACAGATGATATATGACATCCATATTAAAGAAATTCCTTTTTAGCCAGTGATTGATTGAATCTCTAGAAGTGAGACTCTTGAAATTAGGAGTGCGACTCCTTTAGCCTATTCTTTCTTTTAATGAGACTTCACAAGGTTCTATCTTCTTCAATTCCCTTTTATCTTTGGTCCTATTTTCTTGCTTCCTTTTTTTTTTTTTTTTGAAGCAATTATTTTCTTTCTTCTATACCCTGTGTATAAAATTATTGAGAAGATGAAGATATTACTAAAAGACTGAAGCAATTATCAAAGCACTCCTACAACCTGCTGATAGTGTTGAAAGCCTAAAGCTAGGTCAGCTGGCCAAAGGTACAGCTCTGCACAGTTTAAAAGACTAAAATAAACCATCATCATCTAACCCTTATCCCAACTAATTGGAGTAAGCTCAAAGATTGAAACAATTATAGACTGCAAATTTCAGATTTGTCTCCATCAAACAATACCAAAACTCGATCTAAACTTCCTCACTGCATTGCAAAGCCCTAATTCCCAAACCCAACCAACTTGAACCTTGACATCCTAAATTCCTAATACTCAATTTAAAGAATAAGTAAAAAATAAAAGGGAAAAATGATACTGATTTTCTAATAACAAACCATAAGACGAACTGAATTGTCGTGTACACCAATGTATTCAACGAGTCTATAGCCTTAGGAAAAAAATTTGAATTGTCATGCTTACAATATGAAACCCTAGTTCACTAGCACACTATCAACCTTCTAATTTAAATCTAGCTGACTATGATGCACCAAAAACCTAGTTCCAAAGCATGCAAGACATCAACTCATACAAAAAGGGCTGATTTGTTCAGTAGTAAGGGAAAATATGTCTTGCACACTATTGAACCCTAAAAATCTAACCATATAACTCCAAATCCCATTAACCAAGATGCCATAGAACCCCTTAATTATATGAGAGATAATTTGATGGAAATATGGAAAAATTCAAGTGAAACTAGAAATCAAAAACCATCAAAAATTACTCCCAACACTATGAAACCTAATTCAAAATCCAATAGTCTAACTTCAACCCAATTAATTCTTTTATCGACAGTATTTTAAATAGCGGTAGCGTGATGCATAGCGCTCAACCCTCTGTAGCGTGTAGCATAAATACGTATCATGTAGCGTAAGCTACACGATACTTCTATTTTTAATTTAAAAATAGGGCAAATATAATAAATAGTGGAAACAAGGATATATATATATATATATATATATATATATATATATATATATATATATATATATATATATATATATATATGCCTAAAAGATGATTCATTTTATCAATTATAAGCATGTTCAAACGATTTATTAGTTATCATTTATCAAAAGCCAATCTACATATATAAATCAAATCAAATAATTATTTCTAAGCAAACCACTTTAATTAATAATGTCTAATTGAAACCACGAGTCACAATTATAAAAAGAAATAAAAATCTCATAGGTTAAAAGTATCAAGTACAATACAAGTGTCACATTCCTCAATATTAGATACAAAGAAAACATGAAAAAAGTAATAAAATAAATAAAATAGTTAAAAAATACATTGTAGCTTACACTACGCCCTACGTAGTTGTAGCGTACGCTACGACCCCTATAGCATATGCTATAGGGGATTTACACTATTTAGGACGCTATGTAGCGCTACAGCCACGCTACGCTACATAGCGTACGCTACGGGCGCTATTTGAAACACTGTTTATCAATAACCCAGTTTATAAATATCCACAATAGAGTAATAACTAATAAGCCTATGAGGAGGTCAATGAACAAGAAAAATATCCAAATTCAAATTAGTAGTAAGAAACAAAAGACAAGTCGAATTCATCGTCACATTATACAATTAAATGTAAGAATGAACCTATCAATTGAGGTTAACATACTAAGCATAATTAAGCAGTAGAGCAAATTGACTATGAAATGGCTGAGATACAAGTCAGTCTAGCATTAGGGATCCAAGGAAAAAAAAAAAAAATTTAAAAAAAAGAGAGAGAGAGAATTTGTCACCATGTCATGGAACCCTAACTTAAAAAACTTGTTCAAATATTACCCATTCAATTAAAAAACACAGAAATATTATCTTCAACTACATTGGAGATCACATGACTGAAAACAATGATGAATTCAATTGACAAGAAACCATAAGATGAAATACTAATAACGTAAAAAGGTCAGATGAATTTTCTCAATGCAGTATATAAAAATCATTACTTCAAACTTCCATCGCTTAATTATTTCCAAAAGAATCACAATCTTTTTAACAATGTTTCTGAGAGAAATCACAACTTTCAACAATCTGAGAGATCATATGAAAAATATAAGGGTCAAAGTACAAGTTGATTTTTTTATTAATGCGTTCAAGTATCTGAGAGAAGATGCGAAAAATAGATGGGTCAAGTACAAGTTGATTTTTTATTATTAATACATTCAAGTATCTGAGAGATCATATGAAAAATATAAGGGTCAAGTACAAGTTGATTTTTTATTAATAAAGAAATACAGAAAATATATAGAGGCTTAAGCCTACTTGGAGATGGAGGCTTAAGCCTACTCCATCACCTTCACCATACACTTGCCACACATGTAGGGCAGTGAGAAGCATTGCTTTGGCAGGCACCATGTAGACTGGCCATAGCCCAAACAACACCATGATGTGATCGTCCTAGCTGCATAATCAGTACAACTTTTCACATCAAATGTGGGCCATTTGCAGTATTGCATGATCAATGCCCTTTCCTTTGCTCAACCATTTCTTGCCACCCATTTGAAGGCCACCATTGCAATGGCTAACTTATTCTGATTGCTGTGCAATTGAGGCAATAGCCCCTTCATATGATGGTCCATCAGATCAATGGCTTGGGTTGTGCTACTAATGTTCCACGTGTATGGAAGTAAGATAAACCAAATTTTCTTACCATATCAAAAAAATATCAAACTACCTATTTCTATCCAATCAAGTGAGATGGCAAAACAGATCCAATTCTCAAAGCATGTGCAAGATTAGTCAACAAAAGATATGCCCAAATTTACATAGATTAGAGTATGAAGAACCAGAAAGCAAGCTTATTTCTCTCACTACGTTCCAAAACAGAAACAGAGCTTAGATTCAAAACCAAATAAAATTATGGAAACTAAATTCCATTGAGAGGACAAGGAAATGTTAAAGCTACTAAAGGGAGCAGGATTTTTCAGAGCCAACTCTTCTACCATGCTCCATTAATATTTATGAGATCCATCCATAATTCAGTTGAGCCCCAGCATTTCTTTGTTGAGGCCCAAACTCAGCTCAGGAAGGCCAAAGAGCTGCGGTACAGAAACTCATGCGCGGAGAGCCATGTACGTGGAATTTTCATGAGATCCACCCCATCCATCGGATCTGCTGCCTCATCTTCATCTTCGAACCCAAAGTTCATGACCATCCATAACTCAGGTAGGCCAAAACCTAGGAACGAGTTGGGATGGGATACCCACCATTAGTTTTGTGTAGGGCCCACCGTGGTGTTTGTATGCCATCCAATCCATTCATATGATTTGCCTCATTGGGAGGAAATAATTACCCAGTAATCACAGTATTCCAAAACTCAGGTAGGCCACATTATGTGAATTTAGAGATTGTTAAGCATAATTCTATGTTGTGGCCCACCTAAGCGTTGACTAAGCCTGATTTTTGGGATCAAGGATGAACAATGGGTGATGCACCTAATGGACAGGGTGGATTTCGTGCATGTTAAGTCGTTTCCTGAATTTAGAGAAAGTGACCCCAGTACATACCCACGCAAGGTAAGCAAAAGTTCCACGAAAAGAACACTACAGACCAGAAATCCAAATTCGTCATACAACTCTGGCCCAGATATTAAACAGACTGGCCCAATTTCCAGGCCCCAGAAAACACGCGGCGGGCCGCTAATGATGAACAGCCCAGATCTTGCACGGGGATTAGCTCACCAATTAAGCCTCTTAGCAATGCTCTAAGATGAAATCACGAGAATGAAGAAGAAGCAGCACAGATGAAATTGAAATATGAGTACGGAAGAAGCGAATTGAAATTTCGTCATTGCCGCTTTGTTTCTGAACTGAACTATCGCAATTCAGGTAAATCACACATCCAAATGCATCCTAATTTCGATCAACCATCGAAGATCCAGAGAAGAAAGCCCTAATATTTCCAAGAGACGACGATCTAATAGCATCAGGAAGAAGAACGAGAGTAAGGGAGGAATACCGTCTCTTTTTAGGGTTTTGGAGCGAGCGACGGAGAGAAGCAGAAAGAGGCAACAGATCCGAGCGACTGTCGTCGAAGGAGAGCCCATCTTTCTCATGAATAGACAGCAGAACTGATAAAAGGAAAAAGGACTGTTTTTCATCAGAAATGAAAAACAGTTTCCCTTTCGAACCATATCACCGAGATTTCTATCGAATCGATGGGTACGGATGGCAATGGGCCGGACGCGGTACCAGCCAGCTAGCGTTGGACGCGGTTTGGCTGCTGACCCCAACACCAACCAGCCAAAGCTCTGTGGGCCCTGCCATGATGTATGTGTTTTATCCACGCCGTCCATCCATTTTCCCAGCTCATTTTCGGGCGTGTTATGAAAAATGAGGTAGATCCAAAGCTCAAGTGGACCACACCACAGAAAACAGCGGGGATTGAAAGCTTACTTGCCATCGAAACTGTTCATAAAATCGCATAACCCCGCATGAAAGGAAAATACAAATATTAATTTAATCCAAAACTCTGTGGCCTCGAAAAAGTTTCAACGGTAAGTGTCCAATCTCTCATGTTTCCTGTGTTATGTCCACTTGGACTTTTAGATTTGATTGGTTTTAGGATCATGTCCTAAAATGAGCGGCATGGTGGGCCCAAGGAGCTTCAACACCAGCTAGCTGGCCGGTGTTGAGTCACCAACTAAACCAACATTAGGTCTCAAAGCTCCAAGGCCCACCCTGATGCATGCGTTTATTCAAGATACTTCAGTATAAGGCGTTAGCCTAAAATTAGGGTAGATGGGAGACTCAAGTGGATTACACCATAAGAAATAGGGAGTTAAATTGAAAACTCAAGTAGCTTACACCATAAGAAATAGGAGAGGGGACAACATCATAAGAAATAGCGGGGATTGATTGAATGCTCACGGCTGAAAACTTCTTGGCTACAGAAGTGTTGGGGGTCACCAGCCAAACTGCATTGCCAGGTGGCCTGGCCTTGCTTGGTGACCCAACTCCGAAGAGCCATGACTGGTGTTAAATTGCTCGGCCTACCACAGCCAAATGCACGAGTGTATGTTATACGGTGGGTATTAGTGACGTAGACTATGTCATGGAAAATGCTTTGATTAAAAATATTTTAAATAAAAAATTATATATAAATATATAAAAGATCGTGTAAAAACTTAGATTTTTGCGTTTGGGAATAGTCCCATATCGAAAAGGGGAGGAGAATTTTTATTTAAAAAAAAAAAAATAAGTAGGGTGTTGAGTACTTTACTATTTGCTTGGTGAATCAAATGAGTACCGAGACTTGCGCGTTTCAATTACGCGTGTATGGGCACGATCACGGGCTCGGTGCGCGGGCGTGGGCATGTGAAGTAGTGTGGCGTATTTTACAATTCACACGTGCGCATCGCATCACAGATAAGTCAAAGTGAACCAGTGCAACAATGGTTAAGAGAGATGGGTTAGGTGGCTGGATTTAGACTGTTGTGGGTAAGAGGTCTGAAACAAACGTATTTGCCTTATATAGGATGTAAAACTAGCCGATAAATCAGACTATGCAGAAACTGCTACATGTAACTAGCCCAACAGTTATAAAATGGTAGCCATTGAGTCTAAAAGGCCAATATGCAAGTGGTTTTCCCACGTGTAAAATGGTCAAAAACTACCAAATAATGGCTAGTTTCTCACCAATAGTTAGAAACGGTCAATTATATTTATGAGCCTGGACCAAAACGTCCGACTACCTTAGCCTATACAAACTAAGCTTGGCTGGTTCATTTCAGCATCACAAACTATTCAACTCATTCTCTCATATGAACTAATAAAGCTCCAAGTATTCTCCGATCAAACCAGCAAGTTCAATACAAACATAAGCCTGCAAGTCTATAAGAACCAAACTAGTGTAATAGTTGCCAGCAATAACCATACTAGTGTAGTGGTCTAATTCGGCAAAGCTAAATTTCATTTTATCTTTCTCTTCGACTTAGGAATTTTCCTTTAAGTTTTCATATGCCAGTAAATTATGTTTACAGAGTTCTACTAGTAGTTTCTTCATGCTTGTTGAGCGTAAAATCGCACACAAGCTCATTATATCTGTTGATGCAAATATCTGGTTCGTCCTCTTAGACCTTCGTATACCTGCACGGAAAGAGGACAAAGGAGACCCTGGCTTGAGCAGGGGACCCTCCGATGCCAAAGTCAGGCCTGGATTCCGGGTCTAAATGTATTGAGGGGCTTTGAGAAAGAGTTTTTGCCTTACCTCCCAAGACGATGGAGGTTCCTCTTTTATAGCTGCTGGAGCATTTAATCGTACGAGGATTCTTCTCCTGATATCGTGTGCGGGATCCTCTCCTGGTATCACGGAGACAGGATCGTGCCCATCTCCAGCCTTCATCCGATCCCGTGAGCTTCGGGGTCGGGGATCTTATCCCAAGATATTCGGGATGAGGCTTTATCTTGCGCTGGCCGATCTGATAAGAAGATCGGCCCGATGCATGCCCGGATCGCTGATGTGTCGTCCGAACCGACTTAACTTCTGTCTCGGTTTAGTGAACCATGCCTCGGATCTGACACATCCTTTGGCGACCCGAGGCATTAAGTCTGAGTCTCCGAACTCTGTATCTTTTGTCCCCAACAGTAAGCCCCCTTACTCCGTGTGTTTCATATGACACTTAGGAGTAGCGAGTTTTGAGTCGGTTCATAACTTAGTCCGAGACAATAAGTAGACTTTTAATGCATTTTGTGTCGCCTTTGACGGGAGACGGTTCAGTTTCTGACATCGCATGCACCGACAGCCGTCAAATCGCTCACCCCGCCAATGAGGGTTGGACACGTAGCAAGGGCATTATTGTCGTCAGTCGACGTGCGCCACGTGTCGAGTGGGGGAGTCGATGCAGGCGTCGAATCATTTCTCCATTAATTGCTTCCGCCACATGGCAATCTTATAAAATGGTGGGGGTCCCGCATTTCAAACTTCTACTGCCATTCCCGCTTTGCATTTCCTTTGGAGCTTTTTCGGTCTTTCGTCTTCTTCCTTTCCTCTTTCTTAACTGTCAGCGGCTCCTTTCGCCATTTCCGTTTGCCCTCCTCCCTCCGGTGAGTCTCTCCTTCCTCTTTATTTAGTGATAATGGCGGCTAGAGGTTCTCGAAGTCCCCAGGAGGGAGTTTCCGGAGATGAAGGTGAAGCGCAACGTCTTTGGAATGTTGCGGAATCGCCTTCCTTACTGACAGAGATAGCAGTTGATGCGAACGCTGCTTTTCTTTCTGAGAGGGTCACTGAAGCTCCGGCGGAGCGCCCTGCTTCCGTTGATCCTTCTTGTGGTGGGTCATCTTTAATAACCCGCCTGGGAATGCCTAATTTTCCAAGGGACATGGAGGAGGAAGAGGAGGAGGAAGAGGAAATATTGATTGCCGAGGGAACCTCTGGGCCGGTTCCGGTTGATAAGACGGCATACGCCGAGTCTGAAGGAGAAGGATCGGGGGATGATCTAAGCGGCCCGGTTCCTTCAGTTTTAACTGAGGCGGATTTAGACAGAATCCGAATCGGGTATCACATCCCCGAATCGGTTATCACTTATCTCCCTCGTCCGAATGACTTGCCGGATCATCCTCCAGCTGGGGCGGTCGCGATCTACCAAGTCTCGATGCAATGCGGCTTGCGTCTGCCCCTTCAGGCCATTGTCTGGGGAGTTTTATCTCGTATTCAGATTGCCCTGGGGCAAATAGTTCCGAATGGGTGGAGGAACTTATTCGGGTGTGCGGTGTTGTGGGCTGAGATGGAACAGCCACCGCTAACAGTCGACGAATTTCTCCACTTATACCAAGTGCACGTGAACCCGAACTACCCCGGCTTTTATGTCTTCGCTGCTTGGCGGGGCAGAGGCTGCTCCCTAATAACTGACCCTCCCACTTCCAACAAACATTGGAGAGAACATTGGTTTTGGGCCTGCGGTCGCTGGGAGACGGCTGAGTCCGGGTCCTACGGGGCTCGTGTTCCTCGGGCGTTCCAGAGCGCAGGTGACTTGGGTCTTCTCTCTTGCCCTTCTTTATTTTTGTAATATTTTGAATCTGACGGGCTTGTGTCTGGTAGATATTCCGAAGAAAGCTCGGCTCCAGTGCTTCAGCTCGGATCAAAGAGTTGAGGACGTTGGATCCGGCAGATAGGTCCTGGAAGGTGCTCTTACAGCCGGAGCGTCTTCATCTCGCAGGTCTAGACTCGGCCGTCAAGGTAATTGAAAAAGTATCTTCATGTATCTTCTGAATTTTTCTTGACTTACTTCGTTCGTTTTTTATTTTTATTTTTAGATTTGCCCGAAGCTCGACCCAATCTCAGGATTGTTCCCGAATCGGCCCCCTCGGAAATGACTGGAGCCCGTCCTCCTCTTAGGGCGGTTTCGAAGTTAAAGGCTCCTCCGGGATTAATTCTTCTGTCGGAGCCTCGGCCGCCGAAGAGACAAAGAGTGGTGGGGAAGGAGAAGGAGCCTGCGAGTTCTTCTGCCCCTACTGTCGTCGTAATTTCTGACCCGGAAGAAAGGGTAGAAGCGACGGTGGCCGTAGCCTCGGAACCTCAGGCGGCACCCGACTCGGGACACGTTGCGACGGATGTTCCGAGACAGGAGGAAGAGACTAGGGCTGCGTCTTCCAGAGGGGAAGAAGAGACGAGGACTGCATCCTCCAGAGGGGAGGAAACGAACCAAGAAGGGCCGTCCGTCCTCCACAAGGTGGTGTCGGGGATGGTTCCCTAGGCCTTAGCCCATGGGAGCGCAAAAGAGTTCATCAGTCTCTACAACGCTCCTTCATCGCAAACCATCGGCCATGCAGTAAGGGTGCTTTTTGAACTCGCTCCCTGCTTGGTTAAGGCCAGCAAGGAGTTATCTTCGACTCATCGGCTGCAGACTCTTCTGTCGGAAGCCGAAGGGCGACGCGAGGATGCCGAAACTCAGGTCGGCGTTCTGATGGGCGAGGCGGCCCTTGCCCGGAAAGCTGCCGAAGACGCAAAAGCAGAGGCGGCTTTCTCCAGGAGAGCCCTTGATGAAGCGCAAGCCGAGGTTACTCGGGTATTGGCTCTCCTTTCCAGAGCTGAAGAAGAGAACCGACGAGTTTTCGCAGTCCATGCTTCTTGTGCAGATGACTTGGCTCGGGCTAAGCTTGAGGCGGCTGAGCATATTCAGCAGGCCAACGAGAAGACTCGAGAGGCTGAGAAGGCTAGGGACCAAGCCGTCCAAGCTTTCCTTGAGTCAGCGGAGTTCGAGGATGAGAGGGATCGCTTGTTCCAAAGCGAATTTCTAGAATGTGTCAAAGACATAAAGAAATCTTTCCCTGACCTTGATCTCTCAGAAATCGAGGGTGGAGGAGCCTCGGAATCCGAGAATCCGGACGCCGCTGCTGGGGATGAGGCCGGTACATGCGAGAATGCTTCGGGTACCGTTCCTACCGGAGGACAGTAACCAGGGCCCCTTGTGTTTTTTTTTTTTTTTTTTAAATCGATGTATTCACATGTTGTACTCGCATGTGGTTGATGAATGAAAGAAAACGCTTAGTTTTATTCATTTGACTTGGCTTTAATCTTTCTTAGTTCAGAGTCTTTAAACATTGAGTACCGAGCTAAGGATAGTAAATCTTGAGGTGCTCAGCGTTCCAAGGATGAGGCAACGATTGTCCGTTTAGATCTTCTAGCCGATACGTTCCTGGTCGGATGGTGCCCGAGACGATATAGGGTCCTTCCCAATTGGGTCCCAACGTACCCGATCAAAATTCCTTGGTATTGGAAAATACTTTTCGGAGAACCATATCTCCCATTCGAAACCTCCTGATCTTAACTCGGGTATTGTAGAACCGAGCCACTTGTCGTTGTCGTGCCTCCGTGCGCAGCCGCGCCACTTCCCTTTGTTCGTCCAGAAGGTCGAGCCCGAGTGTAAGGAGTTCTTCATTTTCTTCCGCATTGAACGAAGTGATTCGAGCCGAAGGTAATCCGATTTCAACGGGAGTGACGGCTTCCGAGCCATACGCGAGTGAAAAGGGAGTTTCTCCTGTGGCGGTTCGAGCTGTAGTTTGGTAAGCCCAAAGAATTTTCGGGAGCTCTTCGGCCCATGCTCCTTTGGCTAGGTCAAGCTTGGTCCGAAGATGTTGCTTGATAATCTTGTTAACCGCCTCAACTTGTCCGTTAGTTTGAGGATGATGAGGTGAAGAATAGACGTTTCTGATTCCGAGGTTGTCGCACATCTCGCGAAAGCTCCTATTATCAAATTGCCTTCCATTGTCTGTAATAATGGTACGGGGCACTCCGAATCGGCAGATAATGTTTTTCCATACAAACTCGGTGATCTTCTTCTCGGTTATTTTAGCTAATGGCTCTGCCTCGGCCCACTTCATGAAATAATCCACTGCTACCACAGCAAACTTGGTCTGACTTTTTCCCATAGGGAGTGGACCTATGATGTCGACACCCCACTGTGCGAAGGGCCAGGGACCAGTCATCGGCGTCAGTGCCTCGGGGGCTTGCCTCGGAATTGCCGCTAACCGTTGACATTTATCGCATTTTTGGACGAGCTTGTGAGCGTCGTGTTGGATAGTGGGCCAGTAATATCCCTGTCGTAGGACCTTGTGGGCGAGAGATCGCCCTCCAGAGTGGTTTCCGCAGATTCCTTCATGGATTTCACGTAATACATAGTTCGCCTCACTGGGTTTGAGGCACCGCAGCAACGGAGCGTAATAACCTTTCTTATAGAGGGTTCTGTTGAGTATGGTGTAACGGGAGGCTCGAATCTTAACTCGTCGAGCCTCGGCACGATCTTCAGGCAGCTTTCCCTTGTCAAGGTATTGGCGGATTGGATCGATCCAGGATGGTTCCGAGTCGATTGTATTGACAGCCTCGCTAATTGGTTCATTTATACTCGGCTTATCGACGTATTCGACAGGGACGGACCTGGGTATATCATCTTCATCGGCGGAGGCGAGCTTTGCTAATAAATCGGCTTTGCCGTTTTCTGTACGAGGGATCCGAGTGACACGACAGAGTTGAAATCCATTGACAAGTTCTTTCGCTTTCTCCATGTATGCTCTTAATTGGTCTTTCCGTGTCTGGTATACACCGGTAACTTGATTAACAACCAACTGAGAATCGCTGAAAACACTTAGGTGCGTGACTCCCATGCTAGCGGCGAGTCAGAGGCCGAGTAACAATGCTTCATATTCTGCTGTGTTGTTCGACGCTTGGAATCCAAATCGTAAGGCATACTGTATATAAGCATGCATCGGGGGTTTCCAGCACAACCCCAGCCCCACTTGCCTTCGAGTTGGAAGAACCGTCGACAAACAGTTTCCAGGGAATAGGGCAGGGTAGGGTCGGGGGAGCGGTTGTTGGAACTGCAACATCCATTGGCATATCGTTGACCGGGAGTTCGGTTGGTGGTGTTCCCTCGACAATAAAATCAGCTACGGCTTGCCCTTTGATTGCTACCTTCGGTCTGTATTGAATGTCAAACTCACTCAGTTCGATAGCCCACTTCGTGAGTCGGCCGGAAGCTTCTGGTTTCTGCAATACCTGGCGAAGCGGAAGATCGGTCATCATGATGATGGTATGGGCATGGAAATACGGCCTGAGTCGGCGAGAGGAAGTTATTAAAGCCAAAGCCACTTTTTTCAAGCTTGGGTATCTCGTTTCTGCTGGCAATAACGCTTTAAACCGGCAGTTGCTTTCCTTCGGATTCTCGTATCAAAGCCGAGCTAACCGCTGCCTCGGATACTGCTAGGTAAAGGAGCAGGGACTCCCCTGATTCGGGTTTTGATAAGAGAGGTGGAGAACCGAGATATGATTTTAATTGTTGGAATGCCGCTTCACATTCTTCCGTCCAACCCATTGTTTGTCTTCCTTTCAACTGTTTGAAGAAAGGGAGACATTTATCCGTGGCTCTGGACAGGAACCGATTAAGTGCTGCGACTCGTCCAGTCAACCTTTGGATGTCCTTAATGGTTTTAGGGGATTCCATATCAATCAAAGCCTTTATCTTCTCGGGGTTTGCCTCTATTCCTCGCTGACTAACCAAGAAATCGAGGAACTTTCCAGAGCCCACCCCAAAAGCACATTTACTCGGATTCAGCTTCATCCAAAACTTTCGTAGGATGAGAAACATTTCTTCCAAATCATTCACATGATCTGCCGCGTGTATACTTTTGACGAGCATGTCGTCAATGTATACTTCCATGGTTCGGCCTATAAGCCGAGCAAAGATTTTGTTAACTAATCTTTGATAAGTTGCGCCGGCATTCTTCAGACCAAATGACATCACTCGGTAACAGTAAAGGCCTTTGTCGGTGACAAAGGTAGTTTTTGATTTATCTGTTTGATGCATTACAATTTGATTATACCCCGAATATGCATCCATGAAGCTGAGGAGCTCATGTCCGGCGGTACTATCTACTAGCTGGTCTATCCTCGGAAGCGGAAAGCTATCCTTCGGGCAGGCTTTATTTAAGTCAGTATAGTCAATACAGACTCGCCACTTCCCGTTGGATTTCTTTACAAGCACGACATTCGCGACCCATTCTGGATAGTGTATTTCTTCTATGAAATTATCCTGGAGGAGTTTGTTGACTTCTTCTTCAATGATGGCGTATCGTTCAGGGCCGAGCGGTCGTCGCTTCTGTCGGATCGGTCGATATGACGGATCGATGTTGAGTCGGTGAGTCATCACAGAGGGGTCGATCTCGGGCATATCTTCATGACACCAGGCAAATACGTCGGCGTACCTACGGAGCAGGGCTATCAGCTTTTCTTTCAAGGGGGACTGTAAAGACGAGCCAATTCGCACCGTCTTGGATCCATCTGTTTCGACCAAGGGGACTGAGATAAGATCTTCGACCGGCTGCCCTCGTTCATGACTCTCGCCCCGAGGGTCCAATGATTCGATCGTTGATATGTTGATCGGACTTTTGTCGGCGGTTCCCTTTACAGCTATCATGTAACAACGCCTCGCATCTTGCTGGTCTCCTTTGACAATTCCTACTCCCGACTCAGTCGGGAATTTCAGTGAAAGATGGTATGTGGATACCACGGCCTGGAGGAGACTCAATGAAGGTCGGCCGAGTATTGCGTTGTATACTGAGGGTTGATCGACGACCAAGAATTCAACCATCATCGTCGTCTGATGTGGGGCACTACTAGCAGTGAGTGGTAACGAGACAATCCCTTCGGGCAGTACTTGTCCTCCGGAAAAACCGATTAACGGGGTCCGAACTGGGCGTAGCATGGATCGTCCGATCCCCATTTTGTCGAACGCCTGAGTAAACAACACGTCTGCAGATGACCCCGTATCGACGAGTATCCGGAACACTTTTCGGTTAGCGATAGTCAGGGTGACAATCAACGCGTCATCGTGGGGGTGATAGATACCTCGAGCATCTTCCTCTGTGAATGAAATGCAATATCTTTCCCTTTTCTTCTCCTTTGGTGGCCGATCTATAATCATAAGCTCGGACTTAGGCTGACTAAGTTTTCTCGCATGATTCCTTCGAGCATTGTTTGAGTCGCCCCCACCTCGCGGACCGCCGGTAATTGTCCGGATTTCTTCCATAGGCTGACTCTCGGTCGGACGTCCCTCAGCTACCCCAGCTTTAACCACATGTTCTTTGAGTTGGCCGTCCTTTATGTGTCGTTCGATCTCTTCCTTTATGTGACGACAATCACTTGTGTTATGCCCGTGATTACGGTGATAATGGCAGTGTTTATCCTTGTCCCGCCGATTAGGATTACTCCTGAGCTTACTGGGCCAGTTGATAAAGCCTTCGCTTTTGATTTCCATCAATACCTGTTCCTGAGTCCTTTTCAGGGGGGTATATGTGGAAAATCTTCGATCTGGTCGTTTGCCTGACCTTCGCTCATCATGCGCTTGATCATCCTTGCGTTTCCTTCCTCCGGCCGAGTCGGCTTCCTTTTTGGCCGACTCTTTGACCAAAGTTTTGGTTTCACGCAGAATTCGCGTTTCTTCGGCGTTTGCATACTTATCCGACCGTGACATGAATTCTGCTAGAGTATCGGGCGGAGTTTTGTCTAGAGATGCCAGGAATGGCTTATCTCTAACTCCTTGCATGAGCGCATTGAGAGCCGATTCTTCTGAATGTTTTCGAACCTGAAGGGATTCGAAATTGAAACGCTTGATATAATCTTTCAATAGCTCTCCCTGCTTTTGAACTATGTTGTTCAGATGTGCAGGGGGCTTTAATTTCTTTTTTCCACCGATGAAGTTAGTGAGGAAGGCGTCACTCAGCTCAACGAATGAGCTGATGGACTTTGGTTTCAACTGTTTGAACCACAGTCGAGCTACATCGGTCAATGTAAGAGAAAAGGCCCGACACATTACTGCATCCGAGGCATCGTGGAGCTCCATATAGGTTCTGAAGCATTCGATATGCTCCGTCGGGTCGGTCTTGCCGGTGAAAGGAGTGATTTGAGGTAATCGAAACCTCTCGGGCAACCGAGCCTTCATTACCGAGTCCACAAAGGGGGACGCCTTTGCTTCGGATATGGTCGAATACATATTCCGGCCATGCTTCATGTCCGCCATCTCTTTCGCCATTTCTTCCCGCACTTCTCTTTTAAAATTTTGAATATCGACTTTCCAAGGTTCACTGCTCTCTGCCGTGCCTTCCATGGAAGGGCGGTTGCACCTTCTTCGCTCTATCTCGTGTCGAAGATCGGTCGGGGGCAGGGAAGCGTTGGCCGACTGCGCTGGAGATGGTTCTGATTCGCCTTGGGGTTAGCTCGGGCGGAAAGACTGCGGCGCAGAAGGTTGAGGATCAATCGCCGCAGCGCACGTGCGCTGCTCCCCTTAAGGATGCGAGTGGCCGCATTTGCCGCCGATACATTCGCTCCAAAGATCTGCTTCATCATATTCATATCAGACCGGATTTCTTGAACCTCCTGGTCCAACCGCCCATCGTTGCGACCCCGCTGATTGTTGCTTGTTCTGGCCGCTCCTCGTTGGCGGTTGTTAGGTGGGTTCTGGGCTGCGGGGACCGCGACTGGACCCGCTGGCCCTGTAATCGCAATCTCATTCAAATCTTCTTCTGGGACCGTCCTTCTAGTCATCACCATGGAATTCAATATAGAAATATGAGATGGCTTTTTTGTACGGTTCCCACAGACGGCGCCAAACTGTTGATGCAAAAATCCGGTTCGTCCTCTTAGACCTTTGTATACCTGCACGGAAAGAGGACAAAGGAGACCCTGGCTTGAGCAGGGGACCCTCCGATGCCAAAGTTAGGCCTGGATTCCAGGTCTAAATGTATTGAGGGGCTTTGAGAAAGAGTTTTTGCCTTACCTCCCAAGACGATGGAGGTTCCTCTTTTATAGCTGCTGGAGCATTTAATCGTACGAGGATTCTTCTCCTGATATCGTGTGCGGGATCCTCTCCTGGTATCACGGAGACAGGATCGTGCCCATCTCCAGCCTTCATCCGATCCCGTGAGCTTCGGGGTCGGGGATCTTATCCCAAGATATTCGGGATGAGGCTTTATCTTGCGCTGGCCGATCTGATAAGAAGATCGGCCCGATGCATGCCCGGATTGCTGATGTGTCGTCCGAACCGACTTAACTTCTGTCTCGGTTTAGTGAACCATGCCTCGGATCTGACACATCCTTTGGCGACCCGAGGCATTAAGTCCGAGTCTCCGAACTGTATATCTTTTGTCCCCAACAATATCCTAGAAGCTATTTGTCTGTAACCTGTCAGCAGTCTCAATTACTTTGAGAATGGGTGAATAATGCTTTAAGGATAGAGTGATCACACGTGCTTCAGCTTGTTCTTAATATTTTCAGTTTCTTTCCTTCTATTTTACAGTAATTACAAATATGTAATTTGAGAATATCAAATTCTCAACAATCTTAAAGAATTATTGTAATGGAAATCAAAGGCGCATCCTCCATCAAACTGATGAACCAAGATATAATTCGCGTCGGTCGGTTCAACGAAACCAACTTTACAAGATAACAAAACAAGATAAAGTCTCTCTTGACGACATCGAAGATTTATTATATATTGAATCATAATCTTCAACCATTGCCTGAGGCAATCAATGAGGATACACACGAACAAATTGTTGTCCGCAACAAGCAAGTTGAAGATGAATTGTTATTTTGCTTACATATTCTAAATGTGCTTTCTAATTGGTTGTATGATCTGTACATGTAAACTTCTTTTATAAAAGAATTTTGAACCGACTTAAAGTTTAAATACATAGCCGAAGAAGAAGGTACTAAGAAGTTCCTAATAGCCAGGTACTTCGACTTTAACATGGTAGATAATAAACATTGTTGTCCAAAATCCAAGAATTGCAACTAATTATAAATAAAATTAAGGCTATTAAAATTAATCTACATAAATCATTTCAAGTCGGGTTATTATCGTAAACTTACTCCCGATGTGAAAAGACTACATGAAGAAGTTGTTGCATAAGACTAATGACCGAATTTCTATGGGTCCCACCACGAGATATGTATTATGTCCTAACTGTTCATCCATTTGGCGAGCTAGTTGTAAGGCTTGAGCTAAAAAATAAGATAGATCCAAATATCAAGCGGACCACACTGCAAAAACCAATGGGAGATTGAATGTCTACCATTGAAAGCCTTTTAGGGTCACAAAAGTTTTGCATCAACATAATATTTATTTTCCTCTTTGTCCAGATTTGTGTGACCTTATGAATAGATTGGATGGAAAAAAAAACATTATAGTGGGCCCTACGAATGTTTTAACAGTGAGAATCATTCTACCTAATGTGATTTGTGGGGTGGTCCATATGAGCTTTGGATATGATTTCATGCTCTAAAATCACCTCGTCAAATGAATGAATGGTGTTGATACAATCAATACATCATTTTTTTACCAATGTAACTTTGATCTCCTTTGAACCATTGGTACAGCTCCGAGGGAAGAGCGTCAGTACTGTCTGTCTTTGCACGACACGTACACATCAGCCGGTCGGTTGTGTGTGGTACACCAGCCAATCCGCTTCTTTTAAGTGGGGGTAAATCAAGGTAAATTGGTGTCAATGTGTCTTGGGGAAGTGGATTAGCTGATGCACCACACACCAGCAACCTAGCTAGTGTGGTCACATGTAATGAGAAGATGACCTATTGATAGTACTTAAGCTCTGAGTTGTACAAACGATTCAAAGGAGATCAAAGTTCCATGGGATCCACAATGATGTATTTATCATATCTACACCATTTATCCATTTTGTTATATCATTTTAGATATTGACCCCAAAAATAAGTAATTTACAAGGCTCAAATGGATCATACACAAATAAGCAATGGAGAGAATGATTCTCACTATTAAAACATTTGTAGGGCCTACTATAATGTTTACTTTCCATCCAATCTGTTCATAAGGTCACACGCACCTAGATGAAGAGGAAAAACAAATATCATACTGATCCGAAATTTTTATGAGCCCCAAAAGGGTTTTAATGGCGGGAGTTCAATCCTCCACTGCATTTTATAGTGTGGTCCACTTGATTTTTTGATCTGTTTTATTTTTGGGCTAAATTCTTGTGGCGAGTTCACAAAGTGGATGGACGGTTTGGATATAACTCATAACTCATGATAGGACCCATAGAACTTGGTTACATCAATACACCAACCACATTGGTGGTGTGTGGTACACTAGCCAATCTGCTTCGGTGTTTTGGTGAGTTTGGAGGGACGCGGAAGTTCCTGCCCAAGGATTTTACATGGGGCCCATTGCAATGTTTATGGGAAAGACACTCCATCCATCCGTTTTCAGACCTCATATCAGGACGCGCGACCAAAAATAAGATGTATCCAAAACTTAAATGGGCTACACAAAAGGAAACAGTGGGGATTTGGTTACCACCGTTGAAACATTTATATGGCTGCAAAAGTTTTGTATTAGTTTAAATTGCTGTTGTTTTCACTTCATCTCAGTGAAAATGGCCTTATAAACATTTAGATTGAATATAACCATCAAGGTGGAGCCTAGAAAGGTTTCAATGATAAGCATTCCTTTTCAGTGTTTCATCTTGTCTGGCTCATTTAAGTTTTGGATACACCTTATTTTTTGTAGCATGTCCTAAAATGGGCTCTAAAAACGGATGGACTCTAAAAAGGGGATCGCAAGTTGTACCTCTTACCTGTGACACAAAGTTGCCCAAGCTCTAGAGGGCCCACCATCCATCCGTTTTTCCAGCTCGCATGAGCCTAAAAACGGTGCGGATCCAAAGCTCAAATGGACCATAACACAGAAAACACTGGAAATTAACCGCCCAAGGTTAAAAACTTCTTATAGGACAGAGAAGTTTTAGATCAATCTTATATTTGGTTTTTCCCCCTTCACCCAACGCTGGGTGAACTTATCAACAAATTGGATGGCAAATAAAGCTTCACGGTGCCCCAAAGAAAATTTTAGTCCATCTATGCTGTAGTCCAGTTGAACTTTGGATCTGCACTATTTTGGGGCTCATGAATTGAAATGAGCGGGTAAAATGGATGAATGGTGTGGATAAAACATATACATCACAGTGGGCTCTACAGAGCTTGGCCATGTCGTGGCACAAGGGTACGGTGGCCAGCAGTTGAAACATGCAATCCTCACTTAAAAGAGAATTTTACAAATAACCACTTAGATATTATAAAATTTATATTTCAAAACTTTTTTGAAAAGGCTTTCAAAAAACTATCCCATTAATCAACATAATTACCACTCCATGCCTGGTGAGAGCAAATGGGTGGGTGGCTTGGGTAGGACCCACCATGATGTTTATGTAAAATCCACTCCAACCACTAGGTCAAGTCACGTTATTTTGAGGGCCCAAAAATTAACTCCATACATGATTTAGGTAGACCAAATGATTGAAAACAGTGTACAAGGCAACACTTGCTCTCCAAACCATTTCCATGAGTGTGGCCCACGGGAATCGTGGATGGGTATTATAGACACCCCACTTTGGATGGGATTAGATCCTGCCCATTGACTTCAATTGGACCCTGATCAAGACACATGTATCGCTAAAATCGCACCCTGAAACAACCATCGGTGTGGATCAGCCACGACTTGGGTGCACAGGTGGTGGGTGACGAGAGCATACAAACACAAGACCACTCATGGAGCACTATTAAAAATAAAAATAAAAATTATAAACTCAAAAAATGTGTTGTGAAATCCGTAATCCTAGAAAGGGATTTCCCAAACCGTATTTGTGCATATACGATCCTTGCAACACTGTATCTGCGCATGGCCGCCCGAGCCTATGAAGCATGCGCCCGATCCTTGTGCTTTTGTGGTTGTTCCCGGCTCAGCATAGCCTGATCCACACTGTCAGGGTACGTGGCGCAGCCCGTTTACCTATATAAGACAACTTGTTGCTAGGAGAGGGAGGGGATTCAGTGAGTCCAAACAAGGTTCAGATAGTCCAAATAGAGAGAGAGAGAGAGAGAGAGAGAGAGAGAGAGAGAGAGAGATATGGAGGGCGAGCATCAAGCAGAGAGAGCAATACCGAGGAGAGAAGAAGAGTGTCTTCAGAGGGTTTGGTCGAAAAGAATAGGCTCTATCTAAATCTACTCAAACGACAATTGACTTTCATTACTTCAAAAATAGCACGTGCCTAACCCTCTATCCTCTCTGAAATATTCCTCTCTCCACGTTTCCCTGTCTGTCAACGTCAAATCCAAAGTTGTCACCGAAGTCAACGAGTATGGTCAGAATTCAAGACATCCAACCATCCTATATATATACACACACACACACACACACACACACACACACACACACTAAAAATGGTGTATGATTTTCCATTATCCTTCTCACATCTTATAATCAAGCCGTATTCCACTCTGCACATTCTGTACATACTTGTAATGTCCACACCCACTCATACTTTTATTATGTTTTCATTTCTTTTATATTTCGCCTATTCGGACCCTAAAAAGTCCGCGAAGTATGGCTTAACTTTGTGGGCTTTCTTTACTTTGTTATCACTTTGTTCTTTTTGTCTACCCTATCCCTATGGCATAGCATAGTATGACTTAACTTTGTTATATTTGGAAGTTTTCTTGAATCCCCAAAAAAACCATACGACCCCGTAAAGTAGAAACCGTGTGTCGCACGAGTGAAAAATGGTGCTTAAACCCTTTCTTTTCCACAACCGAGGCCCTTATCCAGAATCACCGGCCATAAACCAACAACATGAGTCACTTGAGTTGGGGAATCTTACAATTCCCCGACCGTTAAGTAATTTTACAGTTTTTAACCATTCGTAGATTCCAAGCTTCTTTTGGCTAGTGGCGACTTGAAGTCAAACGCATTTTTACCTCTGAGTCAACCTCACATTTCAATCAAATCAAAGCCAAGAGCTGATAGACAGAAAAAGCCGAAAAAAGGTGTGGGGATCATTCCACCGTGCGACTTCTCATGTAGGAGGGTGTTCACAGAATGACGATTCTAACTGAGGATTGCTAACCACTAGCCAAGGCTTGGCTCAAAACATGGGACTATAAAGTTTTTAGGGGATTCCTTAACTTCCACCATTCCAGTCTTTATTGGTCCTATGCTAACTTACTAATCTACTAACCAGCTAACTTTCCAGTTTACACTGGTATATTTTACTTTCCTACTTGCATCCTATATTCCAGTGCAAACTAGTCCCCTTTACTTTCTTGCAAGCATCCAGCATTCCAGTTGTCACTGGTCCATTTACTTTCCTACAATCTTGTTCGTACTGGTCCTTTTACATTTTTTTTTTATATATTCCAGTGTGCGCTGGTCCTCTTGAATTTTCCTAACATTTAAATTTTATAGGCTCACTTTTTATAAAACAAAAGATTTAAAAAAAAAATCAAAAAAAGGAATACAAAAAAAGACTGCACAATGAACCAAATCAGCAGATGGTGGGTCAGTCTATAACCATTATGCCGAAGAATTAGTTGCGGGTTTGCCGCCCCACCAAGTCACCGAGCACATACCAAAGCATCATCCGAACTCATGCACAAACAACCATGTTAGTCCAAGTGGATATTCTAGAACCGATCCTTGATCCGCCCAAACAGCGAGATCCTCAACCTACGGGCAACCTTTTAGTAGTCGACCTCGCTCGCAACATGCATAGGTTGGAGGATCTAGTGACCCACTTGCTTCAGGAAAGAGCCACACAATCCATTCATAGCATGCAACAGATAAGCACTCACATGGGTCTTTATAACCCAACCATTAACCAGTCTTAACTCATTCCCCCTGATGGGAATTGGGTTCACTTTCAATACCTCTCCAGTCACATCATCTTAAATTCCAGCACATCCTTCCCCTAACGGGAGCCAACAACAGGTCTTGGTAGGGAGCCAACTACATGTCCATTTTCCTCCCCCTAATGGGAGCTAGCCAGTGCCTCAACAGGCACACTCCAACCAATCTCAATCTAGCTAACTCCAGCAGCCTCCCCCTAATGGGAGCGCTTTTCAATTCTAGTGGGAACAACCACAACATTTACCTTTTGGTCAATTACAACATTTGCCTTTCAGTCAAGTTCAGCCTCTACCTTTTACCCATGTACATCTTGATAGTCAACACCATCCCATTTTAGGGATTTCACTCCAACCCCCTCATTTGACTTTTCCTTTTCAACCAAATTCCCTTGTCAGGGATCACAGGAATGCTGAAGAGATCAATCACTACAAGGAAGAAGTCAAACAAGTTCCGCAAGGGGCATGACATCTTCCTCAGCAACCGTCTGAAATCGATTGACTTCGAGAGCATTTCGAGGACCAACTTAAGGCCTTGAGAAATGATCTCCAGAAGAAAATGGGGTGGAACTCCCTTTCATTAAATTCAGGGACATTTGCCCCTTCCCAGATGCAAGGGTACCAACAAATTTCGAAGTACCCAAGTTTTAAAGATACGATGGCATTGGATGTTCCATCATTCATTTAAAAGCTTTTTGCGGTGAACTCGATGTTGTGACAGGGGATGATTGAGCCTTAATCCGCTATTTCAAAAGTCCTTGAGAGGTGACGCACTTGAATGGTACACATCGATCTAGTACCACGAGATTAAGATTTGGAAAGACCTCGCCCAAGTATTCATAGATTGCTTTGTGTACAATCTGAATGCAACACCTCGAAGGGCAGGTTTATTCACCCTTAGGCAAAGAAATGATGAGTCCTTATCCGCATATGTTGGATGATGGAGAGTCATGACCGCGAGAATGAAAATGCCCATCAACAATGAGGAAAAAATCTCCATGATCATCCACTCGACCAATTGAAACATATCAGGATATCTAATTTTGTATCTCTTAGTGCATTTATTTATGCACCTTATTTGTCAATCACATGAGTCCATATGTCATGTAGTTGTTGAGCCCTTGGAAGTTGAAGACCGAAGACAAAAGTGAAGGTGGAGCATCAAGGAGCGAAGAATAGGTAAACATGGTGCCTTGGTAATCTAACTCTTGACCCAAAATAATCTAAACCTCTAGATGATCTTAAACCTAATAGGAAAATCCTTTATTGATCATCCCTTAAGCCATAGGAGCCCAAATTGACCACCCTTAAATTGGCTTTAAAAGTCTCGAGTTGCTGAGAAAACTACACAATTTTAGTAACCTTCATTCTCATCGAACCCACCTTCGATCCTACCGAAAATGGTTAAAATAGGACAACGAGTTGAGGTAAAATTCTGGGTAATTCAAATGCAACTGAATGCCACCTTCGATCTCACCAAAGACTAATTTTGGTGCGACCGAAGACCACCCCCGGTGCGATCGAAATGCCCAAAATTGTCCAGCATCTTTCTGTCGAATTTGGTTCAATTAAACTTCAAATTCGGTGCAACCGAATCTCCACTTGGTGCGACCGAAGACTAGCCATTATAGATCCGTTAGAGCCTTTTTCTTATAAATCCAGTAACTAGATCTTTGTGAAAATGATGGATTTTAGCATTTTAGATACTCTAGTGCATCCCAAGTTCTATTAAATATCCTAAGATCTATCCCAATGAAATTCATGCTCTCTTTTTAGTGATTCTTTACTCTAATGAACATTCCAAGCTCCTCTACAAGAAGATTATGATCTTAAGTCCTCTCTAAAGTTTAGACACCATTTCTCTTACCAAACTCGTGTGTCTATCAACCTTTAGAGTGTACATCAAGTAGAATCCCCTAAGCTTTACAACTTCTCATTAGTTGTAGGAGATTCTACCCACCTCTCATCACCTTGGTCACCTCAAAGGAGAACTACATGCAAGGTGTTTGATCTTGGAGTTGAAGCTTTGGCAAAGCATCGACATCATGATCGAAGGAGGAAAGGGGAGATGATTGAAGCATGGAAGAGCATTGATCAAGTAACCCAAGAAGGCGTTGTAAAAGGGGCTCAATCCGATAAGTAAGTATTATGTGTAAGAGTTCATATACACTCATTCCTTGTGTATGATTGAGTGTAAGATTTTGAATTGCCAAACTCAACTAGGATCTTGTGTAAGACTTTGACTCTTATGTAGGGCCTAAATCTAGGTTCTTTTGTAGGACTTTGGCTCTTGTATAGGGCGTAAATCAAGTTCTTATGTAGGCCACCAGACACGGGTGCGTACGTGTTAGTCTTTGTAGGATCCTCTGGCGGGAGTAAACGCAAGTCCTTGAATTAGGACCAAGGTTGTTGGTTAGCTTATGAAAAAATAATGAAAGTCTTTTAGAGGAGCCTCCAGCGGGAATGTATGTCAGTAGATTCTTATATAGGACCGAGGTTCATGATGAGCCTTGAAAACCACGTCAAGTCTCTTGCGAGATCTGATCCTTATGTAAGATTGTAAATGTTAGAGGTGAAATTGATTTAAAACATCCGATAGTGAAATTCGGTACACTCATGGGTTGAGTGCGTCTGCCAAGAGTGGACTTGGGAAACCGAACCACTATACATGCTTGTGTTTATGATTGAATTTGAGCACTTGTTTAATTATGCTTATGTAATGAATGTTTAATTATTTGTATGCATGATTAGATAAATGTTAGTGGTTGATAGTTAACACATCCCATACACACATTTACACTATCATGTTATAGACTAGTTACTTAATTGTCATACCTCTTGTTGTTTATGTGATTGGACCCTCTAATGGCTTGGAAGTTTTAGAGTTAATTGCCTCATTGAGTTTAACTTGCACATTAGTTTAAGTAGTCAATTATGTTTTAAAAGGAATATTTTTTAATTGGTCCTAATCACACCTCCTCTAGGATAGCCATCATTCCTTAGCTTCGCCAAGCTTTCGCATGCATAGCCCTTGGGCCCACCACGCATAATTTCAGTACCCATACACCAACTTTGCCTAGTTGATGCATGAAGGAGAACAAGTGGAAGTAAGAATAATGGCCTTACTAATATGCTCCTGTACAAAAAGGAAAGGCTGAAGAGAAGGTAGGCAAGTGCGAAACCAAAAAACAAAGATACAACTACTTCTCATTTAATAGAAACCAACACTCTCGTCACTTCAGCGCAAGGGGCACCAATTGCCCCCCAACAAAGGCAACAACTGCAACAACAACAACCCAGGTGGAATCCACGATATCCAAAATAAAATTGGTAGATAGGTACAACTCAAGCACCTAGGTAGTTCACTCCACTGGTCCAATCATACATTAAAATTTAGGCCACCTTAATTTAGAGGTAGCTTCTAGCTCTTCTATAGCCTAAGCTTTCTCTAAACCCATTGCCTCCAAACTATAATGAAAGTGAATATTGTGCATTCCAAGAAGGAAGGGGTCACACCATGGAATGATGTTTCTCTTTGAAGCATGTGGTTCAGAATCAGATTGATTAGAAGAAAATCACGATCGCGACCCCTGACGTTGTCGCCGGAAGCAATAACAGCATACTTCAGAATCGTGGGACCAACCACTAGTTCCATAAGGGCACACCCCTACGACCAATCAAGTCACCAGTCACAGCCAGTCTTCGACTCAGCCGCCAGTGGTTCTCCTGGGGAGAGCCGTGGAACCACCACCCGTTGCCAGCCATCCTCCAGTCACCTTGCAAGGAGGCTATCCCTCCCCAGTTTGCATGCCACATGAATGGGCCAAATTGGCCCAGACGGTCCCAATTCAAGAAAATCAGCCCGTATAGCCTCTTGTTCTCTTGGGGGCAAGCCTGATGCCTCGGCCAAGTCACCTAGCCCCAATCTCCTACTAACCACCACCTCCACCATCACAACCTCCCTTGGTTTTTCAGGGAAGAGCGGTACTAGTCTTTGATAACAAGGCAGTCTCATGGCACTATCTAGAGTGCTCTGAAGTGAGTAACATGAATCTAAATGGGCGATGCTTCTAGAGAGACATGCCCAGAGAAGATCCCAAAGGACGTTTCGCAGGATCAACTTCCAAGGTCAAAGCCGCATATGATGTAGCGGCCCAGCTTAAAATTGTTCCTACCTAAATCTCAGTTTGGGAGCTACTCTACCCGTCACAAACCCATCGAGAAATGTTCGTCAGACTCTAAATGATGCACATATCTCTTGAGAAGCACCACCCGAAATGGTCGCACATATGATAGGACAACTCCTCGCCCCACGAGCTATCACCTTGTCCAACGACAAGTTGCAACAAGAAGGCCGTGACTATGTGCATTAATTAAATATCATCTTTTGTCATAATGATTATAATATCAAACTCGTACTTATTGATAATGGTTCACACTTGAATGTATGCCCACTTCAAACTGCCACGTATTTATGATTGGAACCATTGATGTTTTAGGTTGAGCAACATGAATGTCAGAGCATTTGACAATTCCTACAAGGGGAGATTGACATTAAACTGTAAATCAGTCCAGATACATCTACAATCACGTTTCAAGTCTTGGACATCCCTTCGTTGTTCAATCTCCTCCTCACCCTCCCCTAGCTATACAAGGTTGGGGCCATACCTTCGACTCTTCACCAAAGAGTCAAATATATCCTTGGAGATAAAGTGATATGCATTTAATTGACCTTGAACAACTATTTTCCATAGAAGTAACCCTTTTGGGAAAGCCCAACATCCCAGTCATTGATACTTGGGGCCCAAACAGGGGTAACGCATGCCAGAGTTTCCAATTTGAGCCAGTGGACCATGTGCCTGTTGTTTATCCCCTCAAACTAGATTATGTTTTTATTCTCATCGAGTGGCAAATCCTAAACTATGATATAAGTCCCGAAAGACGAGCTAGGTAGAGGAGCCATTTCCAAAAAGAAGATGGCAAGGCTAGTATATGGACTGCCCTCTCTCCCTCTCACCAGTCAAATTCACTAGTGTCAGATTCATCCACCTAGACAAAGATCTGGATCCCATCCCGTCGAACCGCAATCACAATCTCACCCTCACATAGTTGCCCGAAGAATATGTGGGCAAGGGGCAAGAGTTGCCCCATCTTGATTGGACCTCCATCATGGTCCCCTCAGAATCGCAACAACCTGAGGAATGTCCTGACCTCGGGAAGGAAGAAGATTTTGCCCCATCTAATACTGAGTCTGAACCCAGCTCCGCTTCATCATGATGATTGGGAATGATGGGTAATATCCACCCACTTCTTTCTCAGGCTTTGACTTCCGAGGGGAGGGAGCCCAAGGCACCAAGTGATTCACAATTCCAATAATGATTGAATTAGTTGGCCAAACACCTAACAATGTCGGCCTGAAAAAAAATATGTCCATGTAAATAGTTAATGGCACCCCAAGCCGAATTGAGGCAGCCCCTAGTTTGAAATGTCATCTTGCTCGGGGACAGACAAATTCAAAAAAATAAAAAATAAAATAGAAAACTCACAAAAACAAAAGCAGAAAAAACACTCTAAAAATCCAAAAATGTCTGAAAATTTTAAAAAAGCCTTAAAATCAGAAAACTCTCAAAAACCTAGTCAAAATCTAAACAATGAGGTGTAAGACTTGTTTGATGAGCTACATGGGTTCTAAGTTGATGTCTATGATTTCGACACGGAACTATACTTTGAACTCATGGGTGTGGAAGAGGTCAAGGATGAGGGAAATGATGATCTGACTTCTGAACTCAATGATCTCCTCGAAAAGTTTAAGTCCAAAGCCAACGTCACACATTTGGCTTTGAGATGGTCAATCTTTTAAGTCCTGAGAATCCTTGGGAAGTACGCATTGGAAAGAACCTATCCCCTGATGATAGGTAGATAATGATCGAGTTCTTGAAACCACGGTTGTTAAATTTTTCCTTCTTCTATGAAAACATGTTGGGGCTCGACGAAGACTTGGTTGTACATCATTTACCCATGAAGCTTGAAGTCAAGTCGGTCAAGTAAAAATTGAGAAGATTACAGCTAGAATGGATCTTTAAAATATGAGAGAAAGTCATCAAACGGTACAACACAGGTTTCCTAGTAGTGTCCAAGTATCCAGAATGGCTTGCCAACATCGTCCATGTCCCTAAGAAAGATGGTAAGGTCTAGATGTACATCGACATTCAGGACCTTAAAAAGGCTAGTCCGAAGGATGGCTTCCCTCTCCCCCATATCGATACTCTGGTTAATAACACGACAGGGCACAAAACTTCTCTTTTATGGATGGATTCTCTAGATACAACCAAATCAAGATGGCCGTGGAGGATCGTGAAAAGACATCATTTATTACGCCATGGGGAACCTTCTGCTACCGAATCATGCCATTTGGGTTGAAAAATATTGGAGCAATGTATCAGTGAGCTATGATGACATTATTCCATGACATGATAAACAACAAGCTCGAAGTCTAAGTGGATGACATGATCATCAAGTCTCAAATCATCGAGGGGCATTTCAAAGATCTTGAAAAGGCTATTCGATCATTTGGAAAAATTCAAGCACTGACTTAACTCACAGAAGTGTGTCTTCGGGGTAACTAGGGGTAAGTTGCTTGACTTCATTATCAGTGAAGATGACATTTGAGTTGATGAGTCGAGAGCGAAAGCAATCATCAAAATGTTGACCCTAAAGATTGAAAAAGAAATATTAGGCTTCTTTAGCAGAATCCAGTACATTAGCCTCTTCATCGCCCAACTCATGCCCATATTCAAGCTGCTTCGTAAAAATGTATCTCGTAAAAATGTATCAAAGGAGTGGAATGAGGATTGTAAAAAAGCATTTGACAAAATCAATGAAAACTTACTGAATCTGCCAGTATTAATCTCGCCAGTACCATGACGACCATTGCTACTCTACATCTCAGTAGTTGCGGACGTCATCGGGTATGTCCTAGGCCAACATGACGACACATGAAGAAAAGAATATGTGACCTATTATCTCAGTCGTTGATTCACCGATTACGAGTCTTGGTACTTGCCAATCGAAAAAACATTCCTCGCCCTCATATGGGCCACTTAACATCTACGCTAATACATGATCACTTACCCAATCCTCTTGCTTGAAATTGCTGTAGAACCGCTATTGTAGAAGTATGAAATTAATCCAAGTGTGCTAGAGGGGGGTGAATAGGACTTTTCAAAAATTATTTTCTTATAACAACAAACAATGCCTAACTTCAATCAAGAAAAGTAAGGTAAAGTAACTCCATGGCTTCCAAGCCAGTAGAGGGTCCAAACACGTAGGCTACACAAGATTTACTTGTAAAGCAACTAGCCTATGAAGATAGTGTATGTGAGAGTGTGTGTCACGCCCCAAACTCAGAAACCGGGCTCACAAAATTTTTGATCGTCAAATCCGATGCCGACAGCCTCCGTAGTATCCCATTCTCGGCTCCCATCACCCATACGCCAGATTCTAATCCAAGGATCCTACAAGGAGGATTTTTTAACGTACATTTATCTTGTAAGAAGCACAACCACAAGTGTACCCAAATCTCAAAGGCAACATCATCATCACATATCCACTAATATGAATAGTTGAATACAGTGCTAAAAGGAAAATATACATATATCAAAAATCAAAGCTCCAGAAGACCACTGCACGCTCTAAGCTCAACGTTGTTGCAACCTAACGCCACCAGCACGCATTTATCGTGCATAAGCTTATAGAAAGCTTAGAGGGTGGTGTAAGTGTGTGCACAAGATAAGTGCCAAGTATGCAATATCAAAGCAATGCGAAAACATGCTGGTAAGTTCATAAATACCATCAGTCTTATCCAGGCTATGAGGTGCAAAAACATAATAAGCCAATATCATATACCGAGGAAGTAATATAGATTAGCTATGAAATGCGGAGACATAGTAAGCCAAATATCAGATATCGAGTCCACGAATACTATAACGTCTCGAAAAAATTCATACAAGGACCCGAGTACCACCTCAGGCTGAAATTACCCAGGACCAAAACCTTTAGAAATTAGGTTAATATTAGTAAGTGCTAAACTAGAGTACTTGTGAAATTAACACCAATCACTTTAAATATGATCTATAAGATCCGAAACATACAGAGTCATTGGCGCTACATTACCATGAAATCTAGAATCCATCCTTAAACCCGGTTGCTCTCGGGAGCACACCGAAACTCCATATCGGACCTGGACCGCACGTCGAAAGTCCGATAACCGCAAAACTATACAGCTATGACCGCATTACTGGACTTGACAACCCCCTCAGAAATCAAGTATTAATTGCGTCTAAAAATGCACAACTTGAGCCCGGAGCAAAGTGTGTGAGAAACGCGAATATCTTTAGAAATAAAATCTGAATTTAAGTAATCTGAGTCATGTCGCATGTGGGCCAAATATAAGGATTTAGACTGTCAGAATTTGACCTAAATACATCCTCGAATTAGGAAAAATTTCCCATACATGGCAATGTACTTGTAGCCCTGATCGAGTGTCGGTGACCATTGAACTGAAACTGGTTCGCCACGGTCGATCTGTAAACCCGATCAGAGCGAAAGCTTAGCCTGACCTAGATTCAATGTCAGAGAGCTTAAGTCCGACCGCACGTAGAAAAGGGGCCTCCAAAAGTGCTCCGTTGGATCAGAACAGCCGATCTTTGGACATAACCTAAGTATACCATGGCCCTGGGGCCATTCCCATCAGTTCTAAGCCTATATAAGGGCTTTAAACTCTCTCTCTCTCTCTCATATTTCATACGAATTTTAAATCGTAAGAAAAAGAGAAGAGGAAAAGGAAAGGAAAGAGAGAGAAAGAGAGAGAGAGAGAGAGAGAGAGAGAGAGAGTTGGAGATTCATCCTGGGATTTGATCTCGTTGCTCTACGCACTTAGCCACCCTATCTGTATCACAAATTCGGCATTTTTGACAATGTACTTGGGTAAGAAAACCTAACCCTAATATGTTTTAGGGTTTCAGATAGTGTAAGTTATGCCTAATTCATGCTATAGGTTGTCAATCCGTCGTTGACAAAGACTAAGCGTCTAAAACGAATCCGTTACATGTTTACCGGCGTAAGGTGCGGACAATAAACGTTTAGGTTATGGTTTTCAAGGATTTCAATGTCAGTTAATGATTTATTACTGACGTGGGTGCTATTTCACATGCCAAATGCGATGGTTGTTTTGCATTTCAGATATATATGAACTATATTGACTTTAGTGTATTCCATGTATTCGTAGAAAGGATTGTATATGTATGAAATTTGAAAGTGTGTTTGCCATGATTAATTGTCGTGTGTTTATACTAGTTGTATGTGTAACAATTCCTTGGTGAAAGAATTTGCCTCAATACATGTTATGACCAACATACGTCGCGTATGTTAAAAAGTGTAGTCTAAGTATTTGTAAAAAAGTCTGAATGAACTAGTAGTTAGTAAATAGTACTTTATATGATTGTTGAGATATGATTCTCAAACTACCTTAATTATGTGTATGATTTTCTCCATGTATTTTATACTATAGTGTCTGTTTAGGTATGGAATGTATATGTGTGAATTCATGTTTAAGTTGTATTCCCTAATATGCTCAAATGATTATATGAATTGAATTATTGAATCATTACTGTCTTGATTTTCTCATATGATTAACTGTTGAAATGGAATGCGCTTGGGACTATGATATAGTCCAGGCAATCGGTAACAGACCCTGATTTGGTGGCTGAGGTTGTTTTTGCCCCACATGACGTGTTCGATGAGTCTGAGCCGTACTTCAGTTGTCGACAGTGGTTAGGCCACACGGAGTGCTTGTGTACTTCATGTCGATCAATTTGAGGTGCGCTCGTACCAGTCAAGCTCGTCAAGTAACTCGATTGACCCGATGTATGTTCACCATGTATGGACGCTACTGCTTGGATCTAAGGTGCCAAACTCATTAGTAGAAGAACCCCTTTAACCTTGGTACCTCGATCAGCTAAGACTCATAAGCCGGGCATGGTGGTATGGGACACCGTGGTCGAGTTATCGGCTTACGCTGGGATAACGAGCCTCCCAGTAGTGACCAGTGAGCAACCCAAACTCGTGAGCTGAATACAGTGGTATGGGACACTGTATTCGAGCTGTCGGCCTACGTCTAGGTGACGAGCCATTCGTAGTAACCTTGAACATACTCTAAGACTACGCAGAGGCGACGAGTCTTTCCGTAGCAATTATAGTATAAACTAGGCCTGCACTGATAAGGTGACGAGCCCTTTGCAGTGACCTAGAACTATAACATCGTATGAGAATTGCTAGGACTGACGACCCTAGAATAGATCATTATTTGGGAATTGATATAAGGGAGGTACCTTAGCTTCCCAATCCTGCTGTATGAAAGCGACAAATAAGAACTTAGTAATCACGCTCATGCACCACATTACGTGTGCGTTTGGTGTAGCAGGTCAAGCACTGAGGAATTGTTTCATGCGCGATCGTGAGACGAAGTCGCTGAGGGAGAGTAGGCGAGGGCATGCATTATTATTTCATATCATTCTTGCATTAATCAGAGTATTTAGGGATGTTTGATTGTGTTGCTTTATCATTACTGCTTGACTGAATTGATAACATGTTAACCTTTACTTTATTGTTCAACATTTAATCATCACAATCCATGTTACATAAGTGATGCGTTGGAACTCGGGAGTTGGGTTGATGCTCGACCCCCGATTTTCAGGGCGTTACAAGTTGGTATCAGAGCATGATTTGGATTAAATCGGACTTGGGTTATGGTCACACAACATGCGCTGATGCATTTAGACCTAGTGGGTGTGAGAAAAATGTAAAGACAAGCTTAGGTTTCCCAGTTTCGCCAATTGGTGAAATTTACCAAAAATGATCGTTGAGATCGGGTCTGTACACATCCGTGATCACTTGAGATGACCCCAGATCACCCCTAGACCCTCAATCGATGGGTTTAAATCATGATTTACCCCATCCCAGCCTTCAACAATCGATAAATGCGAATGTACATCAGAAAGTACTCGAAATGACCCGAAACGACTCAAGAGGGAGTTGGGGGCCAAATGGGACACCTCCAGGGGGACCTAGGATGGGACCTACACATTTTTAGGGTCCAGGGGGCAGGAGGACCTCGCCCCACTGGTGACCCATCACTAGTTTGTCTAGAGGTCGGCGAGGACCTCGCCGGTTCCGCAAGGCCTCGCCGCCTGGCGGGCCTGGCCGAGCGGGGCGGTTCGGGCAGATGCCTCTAGGGCATTGTGTGGCCCATTGATGCATGTTGGGCTGGTTTAAACCCCTCTTAATGCTTCCACTCTTCATAACCTACCCCTCCAAGCTTTTCTTTTCTTCAAAAACCCTTGTTTCTCTCTCAAATCTCCCCTCCATCCACCCATTTCCTCATTTTCCTTCAATACACACACCCCTCCATCATTTTCCATCACAACCCTCTCCTATCTCTCTCTTTTTCTTCGATTTAAGTGCACAAATCTCTCATTTGTGTCTCATATACCTCCAAGTCCAACAACTCATCTTATTCCCCACATATCATTTCACTCCAATGGCTTTATTCAAGCTTGTGACGGCCTTTTTCTTGATTTCCACCATTCTGTCTATCATGGGAAAGAAAAGGGCTCCTGTGGATGAAGCCGGGTCTAGTTTCCCTACTCGTGCAAGAAGACCGAGAGGCGCCACCACAAGTGCAAGCGTCGATCGAGAGATAAGGACCAAGTGGGCGCTTGATCCCAGGGCTCCCCTTGAAAGGATCCTTTTGACGGATATGTCTCATGGAAGATTTCATGGTCGCAGGGTCCTTTTTGAAGCTCATGTGGATGAGAGGCTCTTTGGGCAATATCTAGTAATGGACCGCTTGGTCGAGGCCGGGTGGGGTCCCGTATTCGAGGGTGAGTACCGTGCAAATGTGGGCACAGTCCGAGCCTTCTACGCCTACATTCAAGAGCCTACACCGGAACCCTTGCAGTTCAAGATCCCAGTGGATAGAGATCGAGAGGCCACAATTGATGCTGGCTTGATAGCCGACCCATGAGAATGCCGCTTGGCGAGACTCATGTAAGCAAGAAGAATTTAAGGAGTGTGCATGAAAGGGATTGCCGCACGCGATTCCTTTGTGGACAACTGGCCCACTGGAATCCAAACAACAGCCTCCTAGCAACCAATATGACTGACGACTTCCGCTTACTCCACCACATCTTCACGTTCAACATGTACCCAGGTGGAGCAACCGCAGCGAGTGCACCCGTCTGATGGTAGATTTTCTGTACCAAGTGGGGTAGGGAGAGAAGTTGTGCGTGCCGACGCATGTTTTAAGACAAATAGTTCTTACCACACGCTCCATTAGAGTGTCTGATTCGCTCCCATTCGGCCGATGCAAGATTGTACATGAGTTTGGCTATAGACTTGGGGCGAAAATGCCGGTGCCGACCCATTACATCAACGAAACTACTCTCAATCAGATGGAAATTGGGCCACGGCAGCGGCAAGCCCGGCTCGATGAGAGTGAGGACGAGACGACTAGTGAGGAGTATGGGAGCAAGGAGGAAAGCAGAGAAGAGATAGAGGAGGAACAGGGAGAAGAAGAGGAGGCTCAGGACAATAATGAGAGCTCCCCTCCTACGTCAACGGAGCATGACACTGATCGGGTTACTAGGGAAGCCCGTTTAGTTCGACTTGAGGAGGGTCAGGCTGCCCTGCAACCGGAGATCATTGATACCCGGGCCTTCGTGAAGCATAAGTTTAAGAAGGTGACTCACACCTTGAAAGCTATTATGTGCTGCCTGTAGGATAAGGGCGCCCCTCCTCCGTCGCCAGACTCAGATGTCTAGTCGTCCATGTCGTTGCCCTGTAGCTTATTTTGTTGCTGTTTAGGGATGTCTGTGTTTCAATGTTTATGGGCCTAGTAGTATTGTAGGTAGAAAGTGTGTTTGTGGTTGTTGGTTTATTTTAATGTTTGCAGCCTTGCTTGTAATAGCTCATATGCATTTCCTGTCATGATTCATGTAATGTCGTATCTCATGTAATTGTGACAATTTTGGTAAGTGAAAGGCATAAAGTTTCTTTAAACTATGTGTGAATGCTGTGTGGTTAAATTAGTGGGCATGCTGAATCTGACTTGGGTTGCAACCTATGTTGTGTATGGGGAATGCCACCTAAGGCCGCATGGAGTATGACACGTCTCACTATTGGCGAGTCATTTGACGGGGCACCTCCCCTAAGTGATAGCCATACGGACCCCAGTTCGGGCTTGTCTCCCTCTAATACCATGTCGGATTCTCAGCCAGCCACTGGCCCCACCAATGGGCCTACAGCTGTTGTACCACCAGTTCCAGAGCAAAATCGTGTGTCCTCTTCGACGCCATCTGGACCTCAGTCAGTTCCCCCTTACTGATAGGTTGGAGCAGATGATGTTGTTAATACAGCAGCACCAGTACAGCAGCAGCAGCAGACACAGCAACAGCAGCAGCAGTTTTTGACCACCATGACAGGAATTTTTGCCCAGGGCATGGGCGTGGCTCCACCTACATCACCTGTGCCCCCTGCTGGGAATGTGGGTGCTAGCGGCCTTTTTGAGCGATTTCAGCGCTTGCGTCCCCCTACCATTGCGGGTACTCACAGACCCGAGGAGGCCGAGTATTAGCTTGACCGTATCTCTTAGATGCTAAAGCCGCTGCACTGTATAGAGCCCGAGCAGGTGGAGTTGGTCACCTTCATGTTCGAGAAGGAGGCCAGCTTATAGTGGGACAGTGTCCTCCGTACTGTTGCGGTTGGACACATATGGACGTGGGCATCCTTCGAGACCCGCTTTCACGAGAAATACTATCCCATCACCTATCGCCACGAGAAGGAGAGTGAGTTCCTTCGCCTCTGACAGGGAGGGATGTCAGTGGCAGAGTATGAGAACAGATTTACAGAGTTGGGCAGGTACGCCCCGTTGGTTCTAGAGGATGATCCGATGCGGATGCGATGATTTTCTGAGGGCCTGCGACCTGAGATCTGCTCGAAGATGTACTGCGCTAGCGTACCCAGCTATACTGAGCTAGTGAGCATGTTTATGAGGGCTAAACAGGACGGGGATAGGCAGTCCCGTATGCGAGCACCTGTGGCTCCTAGGTTGCGACCAGATCTTCTGAGCAGACCGTTCCTCGGCAAGAGGCCACGCGCAGACTCACCGCCGAGGCTAATGCCTTCACCTGCCCCAGTGAGGCGACCTGATGTGTGGTATGCCTACTGCAAGAGGCCTGGCCACACAAAGGTGAATTGCTTCACCAGGATGAGAAATATCGGCTTCTCACCACCCTAGAGGATTAACCGCCAGCTTCCCCAGATTATATCAGCACCACCTCTATGGTTGGCACCAGCTCATCCATCATTCCGACCACCCACACCTCGATCTAGGCCGCCTCAACGGCCTATGGCACCTCAGCCCAACCGTTTTCAGCAGGCTTGTGTGCACTCACTTACAGCTGAGGCATCAGAGGCAGCACCTACAGCACGTATGACTTTTGATGTTACGACACATATCTAAGGTACTCCAGTCTTCTTATTAGTGGACACCGGGTCTACTGTCTCTATCATATCGTGAGCAGCAATTAAGAGGCTGGGGTTGAAAACTAATCCTATGGTTGGGGTGAGAATCCTTACCGCCACAGGGGCTTTCTCGGACGTTACTAGGATCTGCAAGGGGTGTTCGATAGATGTAGGGAGCGGGTCAGTGCTCATCGACTTGATTGTCACCCTATTACATCATTATGATGTCATTCTCGGCATGGATTGACTCACAGAGATGAAGGCAGAGATCGACTGTGATACTAGAGTGGTGACAGCCTATGGACCAGAGGGCACAACCCTTACATTCCCAGTGCAGGTCAGTTGGCCCTATCGCATTGATTGTTATGCTTCCATGCTGGAGGATGCTCATGGTCCAACACTTGAGGACATTCCTGTGGTACAAGAGTTCTCGGATGTATTCAGGAAGATACCTTGACTACCCCCTCAGCGCGAAATCGATTTTACGATCGATCTAGTGCCTGGTACAACACCTGTATCTCTTCCGACCTATCGCATGGCCCCATGTGAGATGGAGGAGCTGAGGAAACAAATCGATGATCTGTTGGATGCAGGCTTTATACGACCCAGCGTGTCTCTGTGGGGAGCACCCGTGTTGTTCGTAAAGAAGAAGGATGGATCTCTGCGATTATGTATTGATTATTGCAGATTGAACCAAGTGACGGTAAAGAACAAGTATCATTTGCCCAAGATAGATGACCTATTTGATCAGTTGAAGGGGGCAAAGTATTTCTCAAAAATTGACTTGCAGTCGGGGTATCACCAGTTGCGCGTCAGGGATGAGGATGTGCAGAAGACGGCCTTCAGGACCAGTTTTGGACACTATGAGTTTCTCATAATGTCGTTCGGCCTTATGAACGCACTGGCCGTATTCATAGACCTGATGAACAGGGTATTTCGGCCGTTTCTATTCTGATTCGTCATCGTGTTTATTGATGACATCTTGATATACTTTAAGAGTCGGGAAGATCACGAGGAACACCTACGAGCAGTCTTAGATACTCTGAGGAAGAACTAGTTGTTCGCCCAGTACAAGAAGTGCGACTTCTGGAAAGAGGAAGTCAAGTTCCTGGGACATGTGGTGTCCAGGGAAGGGATAGCCGTGAACCTTGCCAAGGTAGCCGCAGTTCAAGATTGGGAGCAGCCAGGTTCGGTTACTGAGGTGAGGAGTTTTCTTGGGCTGGCAGGTTATTATCGACGATTCATTCGGGACTTCTCCAAGATAGTCAGACCTTTGTCTCAGTTCACTTGGAAGGATCTTAAGTTCACATGGAATGAAAAGGCAAAGGCAGCTTTTCAGGAGTTGAGGGACAAGTTGACGTCCACCCCTGTGCTAGTATTGCTAGAGCAATGGGTCAAGTATACGATATACACGGACGCGTCTCGGGTCGGTTTGGGCGGTGTTTTGATGCAGAAGGACATGGTTATTGCCTACCTATCGCTACAGTTGAGGAAACAAGAGGAAAACTACCCTACGCATGACCTGGAGTTAGTTGCCATCATCTTTGCTTTGAAGATCTGGAGACATTACCTCTACGGAGAGGAGTTTGAGCTCTGCTACAACCACAAGAGTCTCAGGTACATATTCACTCAGCGGGACCTGAATATGAGGCAACGACGATGGATGGAAACCTTGAAGGACTTCAAGTTCGAGGTTTCCTACCATCCGGGCAAGGCTAACCTTGTGGCTGACGCATTGAGCCGCAAGAAGACCTTAGAGTTTGCGGCTCCGCTAATGGTGGCAGAATGGGGTATGGTAGAGTTCGTGCAAGACTTCGAGCAGAAGCTCATCGTGGAGGAGCCGTTCGAGAGCATCACGCACATTCATCTGCGGCCACTTATTGATGAAAGGATCATTGAGGCCCAGAAGGCCGATGGACAATTGTCTGAGCTTCGAGAGCAGGCTAGCGGCGATGAGGACGCCGAGTGGAGAGTTGGTATGGATGGGGGCTTACGTTACCGTGGCCTCCTATGCGTCCCGAATCTTCACGAACTAAGACGGGAAGCTCTCGAGGCTGCGCATAATTCGAAGATGGCGATGCACCCTGGAAGTACGAAGATGTATTGCGATATGAAGAGAATGTACTGGTGGGACAATATGAAGGCTCACATAGTAGATTACGTGTCCCGTTGACTCACATGACAGTAGGTCAAGGCAGAGCATCGCCGACCTCCTGGACTTCTTCAGCCCATGCCCATAGCTGAATGGAAGTGAAATTTCATCTCTATAGACTTTATCTCGGGACTATCGAAGACGAGGAAGGGTTATGATTCCATATGGGTGATCGTGGACCGATTGATGAAATCGGCTCATTTCCTCCCTATCAGAGTTTCGAACTCTGTAGACGAGTTGGCTAGGTTGTACATCAAGGAGATTGTGCGTCTGCATGGAGTTCTATTGGAGATCATGTCGGACCAAGACACGCGATTCACATCGATCTTCTGGACTCGTATCCAGGAAGCAATGGGTGTGAAGTTGAAGTTCAGTACCGCGTTCCACCCACAGATTGACAGGCAGACGGAACGGGTAAACCAGGTGTTGGAAGATATGTTGTGAGCCTGTGTACTGGATTTCAAGGATAGTTGGGATGACTGTCTTCCTTATGCAGAGTTCGCCTATAACAACAGCTTCTAGGCGAGTATTAACATGGCTCCTTACGAGGCACTGTATGGGTGTCCATGTAGGGTACCGCATTGCTGGGCAGACGTTGGAGAGAAGAGCTTGATTGGCCCAGAGTTAGTTCAGACAACTTCAGAGAAAGTCGACATTATCAGGCGTCGGCTTTTGGCAGCACAGAGCAGACAGAAGAGCTACGTCGATACCAGACGACAACCGTTAGAGTTCGAGGTTGGGGACCATGTATTTTTGAAGGTTTTTCCAATGAAGGGAGTCCACCAGTTTAGGAAGAAGGGGAAGCTCACGCCTAGATTCATTGGCCCATTCCAGATACTTGATCAAGTGGGGGCGGTAGCATACCGCCTTGCTTTGTCCACACCACTTGTAGGCGTGCACGACGTATTTCATGTATCCATGCTGAAGAAATACATTCTCGATCCTTCCCACATTATCAGATGGGAGCAGGTACAGTTAAGTAAAGACGCTACTTATATACTGCGACCGACGCGTATCTTAGACAGGAAGGAGCAGGTATTGCGTAGCAAGGTTATCCCACTTGTGAAGGTACTGTGGACGCATCACACTGAGGAAGAGGCTACTTGGGAAACAGAAGTCGAGGTCCGAAAGAACTACCCTTAGATTCTCGAGGAGTACGAAAAGGTACTAATTTAGAGGATAAAATTTTTCTTTAAGGGGAGTTGATTGTAACGCCTCGAAAAAATCCATACAAGGACCCGAGTACCACCTCAGGCAGAAATCACCCAGGACCAAAACCTTTAGAAATTAGGTTAATATTAGTAAGTGCTAAACTAGAGTACTTGTGAAATTAACACCAATCACTTTAAATATGATCTGCAAGATCTAAAACGTGTAGAGTCATTGGCGCTACATTATCCTGAAATCTAGAATCTATCCTTAAACCCGGTTGCTCTCGGGAGCACACCGAAACTCCATATCAGACTTGGACCGTACGTCGAAAGTCTGATAACCGCAAAACTATACAGTTATGACAGCATTACTAGACTTGACAACCCCCTCAGAAATCAAGTATTAATTGCGTCTAGAAATGCACAACTTAAGCCCAGAGCGAAGTGTGTGAAAAACGTGAATATCTTTAGAAATAAAATCTGAATTTAAGTAATCTGAGTCGTATCACTTGCAGGCCAAATATAAGGATTCAGACCGTCAGAATCTGACCCAAATACACCCTCGGATCAGGAGAAATTTTTCATACATAGCAATGTACTTGTGGCCCTGATCAAGTGCCGGTGACCGTTGAAATGAAACTGGTCTGCCACGGTCGATTTGTAAACCCGATTGGAGCGAAAACTCAGCCTGACCTGGATCTAATGTCAGGGAGCTTAAGTCCGACCGTACGTATAAAAGGGGCCTCCAGAAATGCTCCGTTGGATCGAAACAGCCGATCTTTGGACATAACCTAAGTAAACCATGGCCCTGGGGCCATTCCTATTAGTTCTGGGCCTCCTATTAGTTCTGGGCCTATATAAGGGCCTTAAACTCTCTCTCTCTCTCATATTCCATACGAATTTTAAACCCTAAGAAAGAGGGGAGAGGAAAAGGAAAGGAAAGAGAGAGAAAGAGAGAGAGAGAGAGTTGAAGATTCATCCTGGGATTTGATCCCGTTGCTCCACACACTTAGCCACCCTATCTGTATCACAAATCCGGCGTTTCTGACAATATACTTGGGTAAGAAGACCTAACCCTAATCTATTTTAGGATTTCATATAGTGTAAGTTATGAAATAGCTAACCTAATTCATGCTATAGGTTGCCAATCCGCCGTTGACAAAGACTAAGTGTTTAAAACGAATCCATTACGTGTTTACCGGCGTAAGGTGTGGACTATAAACGTTTAGGTTATGGTTTTCAAGGCTTTCAATGTCGGATAATGATTTATTACTGTCGTGGGTGTTATTTTACATGCCAAATGCGATAGTTGTTTGGCGTTTCAGATATATATGAACTATATTGACTTTAGTGTATTCCATGTATTCGTAGAAAGGATCGTATACGTATGGAATTTGAAAGTATGTTTGCCATGATTAATTATTGTGTGTTTATACTAGTTGTATGTGTAACAACTCCTTGGCAAAAGGATTTGCCCCAATACATGTTATGGCCAACATACGTCGTGTATGTTAAAAAGTGTAGTCTAAGTATTTGTAAAAATGTCTGAATGAACTAGTAGTTAGTAAATGGTACTTTATATGATTGTTAAGATATGATTCTCAACTACCTTAATTATGTGTATGATTTCCTCCATGTATTTTATACTATAGTGTCTGTTTAGGTATGGAATGTATATGTGTGAATTCATGTTTAAGTTGTATTCCCTAATATGCTCAAATGATTGTATGAATTGAATTATTGAGTCATTACTGCCTTGATTTTCTCATATGAATAACTGTTGAAATGGAATGCGCTTAGGACTATGATATAGTCCAGGCAATCGGTAACAGGCCCTGATTTGGTGGCTGCGGTTGTTTTCGCCCCTACAGGACGTGTTCAATGAGTCTTAGCCATACTTCGGTTGTTGACAGTGGTTAGGCCATAGGGAGTGCTCGTGCACTTTATGTCGATCAATTCAAGGTGCGCTCGTACCAGTCGAGCTCGTCAAGTAACCCAATTGACCCGATGTATGTTCACCATGTATGGACGCTACTGCTTGAATCTAAGGTACCAAACTCACTACTGGAAGAACCCCTTTAACCTTGGTACCTCGATCCGCTAAGACTCATGAGCCGGGCATGGTGGTATGGGACACTGTGGTTGAGCTATCGGCCTACGCTGGGGTGACGAGCCTCCCCGTAGTGACCAGTGAGCAACCCAAACTCGTGAGCTGAATACGGTGGCATGGGACACTGTATTCGAGCTGTCGTTCTACGTCTAGGTGATGAGCCATTTGTAGTGACCTCGAGCATACTCTAAGACTACGCAGTTACGACGAGTCTTTCCGTAGCAATTAGAGTATAAACTAGGCCTGCATTGATAAGGTGACGAACCCTTTGCAGTGACCTAGAACCATAACATCGTATGAGAATTGCTAGGACTGACGACCTTAGAATGGATCATTATTTGGGAATTGATATAAGGGAGGTACCTTAGCTTCCCAATCCTGCTGTATGAAAGGGACTAATAAGAACTTAGTAATCACACTCATATACCGCATTATGTGTGCGTTTGGTGTAACAGGTTAAGCACTGAGGAAGTGTTTCATGAGCGATCGTGAGATGAAGTCGCTGAGGGAGAGTAGGCGAGAGCATGCATCATTATTTCATATTATTCTTGCATTAATTAGAGTATTTAGGGATGTTTGATTGTGCTGCTTTATCATTACTACTTGACTGAATTGATAACATGTTAACCTTTGCTTTATTGTTCCACTGAGTTGATCACTCACTCCCACGTTACGGGACGGTGTTTTAAACACTAACCAGACCCGTTGTAGTTTCAGATGATGGCGCAGCCTGCGCGGTGGACCCAAACTTTGAGGATGATGAGGAGGCATTCTCATACATGCAGTATTCAGGCGGGTTTACGTAGACCGTTCTGAATCGACGGGGCTTCAGGGATGATACTTTGTAGTGGACCACCATATTTTGACATTTTGTATTTTAAAATAATACATGTAACTATTCGACCTGGTAGCATGATCATACTCGCGAGACTCACAATCACTTACATACTTTATATACTTATCATAATCTTCCGCTTGCGTAATGTAACTGTCTCTGGAGTATGATATGCTGTTTTGCTATAATCTCATTCATGTTAAATGCACTAATACGGAAAACATTTAATCATCACAATCCATGTTGCATAAGTGATGCGTTGGAACTCGGGAGTTGGGCCAATGCTCGACCCCCAATTTTCAAGGTGTTACAAATACCAGCAACCTTAATCAAGTTATGCAATACAAAAGCACAGTAAACCAATTGCTATGTGTTGAGGATGTAATGCAATATGCGATACGAATGAAATGACCAAGCTAGAGTGTGAAGTTGGCATGATAGTACGTAGTATCGCAGGCTACGGGGTCCATCACAAAGGACTTCTATCCAAACCAGTCTCATACCTAAATTTGGATAGTCAGACTCAATGTGGTAAACTCCTGATCTTAAGTTAGTCGCACACCCTAACCGAAATCCTGGCCATTACGAAGGTATACATAATAATTAGTTGCGCACCACCAGCCCGAGTGGATAGTGAATGAATGAATGAATAGGTAAAAGTGCTGAGTGTGCAACTCTTGCTCAATAAGTCTACATATCAGTATAGCTCTTCTCTGGGATATCACCAGGGTCTAGTACACTCTACAATGGTTGCTGCCTCCCTAGCCGCACAACCAGTGAGTAAAAAAGACCTCACTATTCGCCTAGCCACTAGTCTGCCAATACCTACCTGATTCGTCGATAGCGGACCCATTTGGGAGTTGGTCAAACTCAGCCTAGCTTACAGCCCCCTCACTCGGGCGGATAAGGTACACCCCTTCCAACCGACTATGACACAGTGGGAGACGCCTCCTACTGGTATTCGGCACCCAAGCGCTCATATATCCACTCGGTCTAGACGTTGGAGTCTCCTTCGGTACTAAAGGATTTTGGAACTCTCACCCAAGGACATCCTATGTGTCCATAGTGTCAGAACCAAATATTTTCGGTATCTCATTTAGCCATCCATGATGAATATGTGGAGACCACAACCCCGATATCCCTAGGGCGTATAGTAGTCATATAACAAAATGCAAGATACATAAATCAGACAGTCCAATCATGCATTAATCCTGCGCATACCGTCCGCTCATGTGGGATGACTCCGCCTATCAGGGAGTCCCATAAACAATCAGCCCAGTGGCACATGCAATAGTCAATTACATCTCATAATAGACATGCAGATGATGCTTATGGGCGTGTATTATGATGCTATGCTGTCACATACTCATAAACGGTATTGATAATCCACACCGATAATCAACATCGATAATCGGCCTCGATAATTAGCATCGATGATCAACATTGGCCTCAATAATTGGCACCGATAATCAACATCAATAATTGGCACCAATACAGTATCGATAATCGGCCTCGATAATCGGCCTAACAAAGGGCCTAAGGGAAGGTCACAATGTCAACATTTAACCATCATTTCCCATCAATGTGGACATTTAACCAACATTGCTCCCAAGGAGTGGCCCACATGGAGCCAAACGTATAGTGGGCCTACAGCCTCACACAAGGGCCTAATATACATAACAATGGGCCTCATATACATCACTATGGGCAGCATCACATGAGCCATAAATACATCACATTGGGCCTCATCAAAGGCCACAAATACATCACAATGGGCCTTATACAATCATCCTCATATACATCAAGTGGGCCGCATCACATGGGCCATATATAAATCACATTGAGCCTCATTAAAGGCTACAAATACATCACAACAGGCCTTGTACAATCACAATGGGCCTCATATACATGAAGTGGGCTACATCACATGGGCCTCGTATACATGAAGTGGGCCACATCACATGGTCCTCATACACATCATAATGGGCCTCATTGCTCGGGCCTAATATACATCACATTGGGCCCCATTACTCGGGCCACAATGGGCCCCGCATATGGCCATAATGGGCTTCACATACGGCCATAATGGTCTCACATACATCAAGTGGGCCTGCATATAGCAGGTGGGCCCTATGCACATAGCAGGTGGGCCCTGCATATGAAACGACGTGGCTATACATGCATCAGGGAGGGTTCCAACTGTCCAGTGGCTGGATGGTGGGGATATACAACACATAGATCATGATGGCCTAACGTGGGTCCTATAGATGCACAGAGTGGATACAACACTGCATCAAAGTGGGCCTGCGTGTATAATGATGGACAGATGGTGTGGATTTAAAACACGTACATTGCAGTGGTTCTCATCGTCCAGACCATTGGATGGTGAGGATTTACAATATGTACATCAAATGGGGGCCCCACTTCCATGTGTAGATGGTGTGGGTGACACACATACATCACGTGCGGCCCCATATGTGCTCTGTGCATACAGCACATGAGGTGGGTCCCATCTTCTGGATGAACAGATGGACGGCGTGGAGAACACATACATTAAGGCGGGCCGCACCGTAGATGGACGGTGTAGATACATAATACATGCATCCAAGGTGGGTTCCACCCCCACACATGTGACACTGTGGGTGGGTCCCACGTCAAAGACAGATGGGCGATGTGGCTTAAAGCACATACACATAGTGTCATCCTGCCGTCCCAATCAAATGGACGGTGGGGATAGAGAATACATTCATCAAGGTGGGCCCCATCCCACACGTGCAAGACGTGTTGGTGGGTCCCACCCACTAGGAAAACGAGTGGACGACATTGATGAAACACATATATCATGGTGGAAGCCCACCGTCCAACAGATTGGACAGTGGGGATATTCAATACACGCACCTGCGGGGTCCACGTTCCTAAATGGTGGTGACCCCACACGTGCAGAGTGGGTCCCACCGTCCCAAGGACGGATGACGTGGATTAAACCATACATCACGGTGGGTCCCACATGGGGCCCATCATATATATTATATATTATATATATACCTTTTGTTTTAGGCACTCCAGCGTCGAGACCTTGGACGTCTGGATGGACGGTACTCCATCTGAGGTTTAGATATGCCTCAGTCCAGGGCTAGGCCTAGATGGATGGTGTGATGCACCACACGTGCAACAACAAGTGGGGCCCACGTCAGTGTGGCCCACCCGGGTTTTGAATCAAGCTAGGATTTGTGGTTTCCTTCATTCAGGCTTGTCCAAACGGATGGGCAACAAGGTGGGTTCCGCAATTGGACGGTCTGGATCATCATACCGTATCACAGGTGGGCCACACACATCATCAAAAAGAGAGGGAAGGAGAGTGAGAGAGAGGAAAATTATGGAGATGGGAGGAGCTCCGTCACTATGAGCTCCTCCATGTACATGCATACATTAAGATGGGTGTAAGACCCGTGTCCTGTCCGTACCGTTCCGTTGGCTTCCGCGGTCCTTCCGGTCAAATTTCGGCAACCTTCGCACCGTATCCGACGTTTGCGCGCGATCCTAAACCAGGTCTCGCATACCGAAGTCGGTTCGAACTGAAACCTTTATCATAGCGACCGCGTCGTGGTCGCAGTTCCAACGCTGCGACTCGCGCACCGAACTGATACCTAGGCCAGGAGATGTAGGCCAGCGTTTGTTTCGAAGAAACGCAGCGTGTTGTGAATATTGAGGGAATCTTTGCGATATGTCCCATCAATCAATCAATCAATCAATCAATCAAGTACACTCCATACCTCAAGTACAAGTCAAGTACAACCACCCCACTCCTCCTTTTCCCATAAGTCAAACCTCTCTCTCCCTCACCATCCCTCTTTTACCCATTTTTCAAACCAACCCATACTTCATTAATTACACCCACCACTCCACCCATCCCTTCATCCATTAATTCTTCATTTCCCCTTATTTCTTAAAAATTCTCTCCCAAGCAACAACACTCTCACACGTCCAAGCTCTCTCCCTCCCAAATGCCAAGTGTGGCCCACTTTCCCTACTCTCCCATCTCCCATCTCAACCATTGATTCATCATCTACCACCATCAAAAGAGAAGATAAGGAGCATAGAAGACCAAGGAAGCAAGGAGAAGGCCTAGAGGTGGGTGATCCACCGTTGATTTCAACTTTTGGGCCCACTTGTTGGTGGGACCCATTATGATGTATGTATTGTGTTCATGAGGGGCCCATAGTGGCAGGGCCCCCCTCTATCTCACCGTATCTCTCTCTCTCTTCCTCTCTCTCTCTTTCTTTGTATCATGGTGATGATGAATGGGTGTGTGACCCATCTGTTGTGTGTGTCCCACCATGAAGTTTAAATTTTATCCATGCCATTCACCTTCATGTGGGACCCACCTAACGGATGTGTTGGATCTACACCATCAAGCCCATTAGCGGGCCCAGATGGAAGGGAGAATGCAAGTATCAGGCAATCCAAACGGGTGGGCCACGTACGTGTGGGACCCACCATGATGCCCTGTTTGTCCATGCCATCCAGCGTCTCTGGACGCTGGACGTGCTAAGGGAGTGGCTGCTTGGAGGGCGTGTACTGGCAGGGTGTGTACTTGCAAGCTTTTAAAAAAATAAAAATATATACTTTTAGAGTGGGCCACTCATGCAAGCCCCAGCTTGATGCATGTGCCTAATCCAAGCCGTCCATTTTCTTCCTCAAATCATTTTAGGCATTGGGCCGAAAAATAAATAGAATCTGAGTTCCTAGCGGCCCATAACATTGAGAATAACAATGTTTGCTGTTGAAATACACCTCGATGCTTATGTACACCGAAATATACCCAATATTGGGCTTGATAGGTGTGTATGGGGACATGGAGACCAATGGCGGGGTCCGATTTTCCTGATGTGGGCCCCACCTATGTAAAACCTTAGGAAAACCTCAAATCAAAAAGAAAAAAAATATATGAGAAGGCAGCGCTGATGCTGCTGCTGCAGACGCAGGCAGCGCCTGCGTCTGACGGACGAGCAATTTGGGCTGACCCTCACCCATGCATTTGATGGGTCCCCTCGGACCAGGAGACCGTCCCAAAAATCAGCTGTATACGGAACTCAGGTGGGCCACACCATTTAAAATCATGTGAAGACATGCCTAAACATATAAAAGCACTTGGTGGGGCCTACCTGAAATTTGGATGTGGCTGAAACTTTGTCTGAACCCTCAGTTAAGTGGGACACACATAATGGGTGGACTGGATTGGCGAACCACATTACAGTGGACCCCTAACCATGACCCTATGAACAGTTTAGGTGGCAAATAAACATCCCAGTGGGCCCCCGTTTTCCCCAGGTCCGCGTGACCTTTTAAACAGGTTAGATGTTAGATAAATATCACGGTGGGCCCCACGTATACGTTGGATGGCAAATACATATCACGGTAGGCCCAGGTCCACGTGACCATATGAACAGATTTGATGGAAAATAAATATCACAGTGGGCCCTACCAAGGTCCACGTGACCTTATGAACAGATTGGATGATAATGAACATTAAGGTGGGCCCCCTGGTCCACGTGACCTTACCAACAGGTCAGATGATAAATAAATATTATAGTGGGCCCTAGGCCCATGTGATCCTATGAACAGTTTGGTTGGAAAACAAACATTACAGTGGCCCCAGGGTCTGTGTGACCTTATCCACATATTGGATGGAAAATAAACGTTTATGGTGGGCCCACACGGGACCCACTAATGTGTGTTTTGTATTCACACTATTCATTTATCTTGTGGGGTCCACCCTATTTATGTGCCCCAAATATGGGCCACCCTAGGTAAGCCCACCGTGATGATTGTGTCGGACCTTCTGTCCTTCTAATTTTACCAATCATGGGCTGCCATATGTAATGACCTTGGAAATTTTGTGATAATCTTTCCCTAAGTAGTTGTTTTTGGGGTAATTAGCACTATACTCGATTGCTTGTGAAATTCGCATCAATCACTTTAAATTAGATCTACATGACTCAAAACTTGTAGATTAGTTAGTGCTATGTTACTCTGAAATCTGAGATCCATCGATAAATCTAGTTGTTCTGGGGAATTTTGGAAGTTCTGGATCGGACCTGGACCGTGCGTCGAAAGTCCGATAGCGATGATCTTAGGTTGTTGCGGTCACTATGTTGGGCTTGACCATCACCTCAAAAATCAAGTCCATGTGATGTTCTGGGTCGATTTGATTGAGTTCGGAGTGAAGAGTGTGAGAATGGTTGGAAATTTATTAAGCTTTTATGAAATCTGAGTCGTGTCGCTTGCGTGATGATTTTAAGCAATCTGACCGTTGGATTCTGACCCAATTTCACCCTCTGATCAGGGAAGGTAGCCCAGGCATATCCTTGTGCTTGTGGACCTGATCGAGATTCTGTGACCGTTGAATTGAGTGTGGTCCGCCACGGCTGATCTGAAGAGCCGGTGGGTACGAAAACTCAGCTTGACCTAGATCCATGGTCAAAGAGCTTAAGTCCGACCTTTCGTGGTATTTGGCCCACCAAAAGTGCTTCGTTGGATCGAGAGAGGCTTGCTTTGGTTATAACCTAAGTATGCCTTGTCCCTGGGGTTATTTTCATCAATTTGAGGCCTATTTATAGTCCTTAAACCCTAGCTCTCTTTTCCATACGAATTTTCTCTAACCCTAGCTTGGAAAGAGAGTGGAAAAGGGAGAGATAGTGAGAGAGAAGTTGGTGAATCATCTTGGATTCTTTTCGGTTCTTCTTCATCCTTGAACCTTCACTTTGAATCATTATTCTGACGATTCTGAGTTCATCTTGGGGTAAGTTAACCTAACCCTAATCTGTGTTAGAGCTTAGATTAATCTTGGTGTTGTTGTACCTCATTTCTATTCTTGCTTTAGGGTATTCTATCGCCGTTGACGAAGACAACTCGTCTGAAATCAGTTTGGTGTTCTTTTCTGGCTTAAGGTGAGGACTTTAAGTGTATAGGTTATGGTTTTCAAGGCTTTCAATACCAGTTAATGGTTTATTCTTGTTATGGATGAGATTTCACATGCCAAATGTTGTGTTTATGTTGCGTTCCTGATATGCATGTGTTATATTGAGATTTGTGTATTCTATGTGTATGTATAAAGTACCGTATACATATAAAATATGCACTTGTGTTTGCCATGATTATTTGTCACGTATGTATGCTAGATGTATGTATGACAACTCCTTGGTAAAAGGAATTGTCCAAATGCTTGTATTTCAACATACGTCATGTGTGTTGTTTCATGTATTCTGAGTGTTTGTAGAAATGTCTGAATGATCTAAAGTGTAACTTATTACACTAACTGCGGGCGTTGAGAAGTGATTCTCAACACTCCTATTGATGTGCATGATTTCCTTCTTGCTAGTTACATTCCTTGTTATTTAATTTCAAGTCTTACTTATGCTTACATTTATGTTAAGTTGATATTCTTCAGATGCTTGAGTACCACTTGATTTAAGTTGTTGCTCCATTACTGTTCTACATTTAATATGATTATCTGTTGTAGTGTACTGTGTTTGGGACTATGAATAGTCCAGGAAATCGGTAATCTGCCTTAAGGTTGTGGCTGAGATTGCTTTCGCCACAAAGGATGTAATTAGACGAACCCGAGCCGTATTAGAGTTGGCGGCAGTGGTTTGGCCACGCGGAGTATTTGCGCACTCTATGTCGTTCAACCCAACGTGCGCTCGTGCTAGTCGAGTTCGTTAAGTAACCCGATTGTCTGATGTATGTTCACCATGTATTGGACGCTAGTGCTTGAATCTAGGGTACCGAACTTACCAATGAAATCCTATTAACCTTAGTACCTTGATCCGCAAAGACTCATGAGCCAGACATGGTGGTATGGGACACCGCGGTCGAGCTGTCGGCCTACGCTGGGGTGACGAGCCTCCCTGTAGTGACCAGTGAGCAACTGAACTCGTGAGCCGATTATGGTGGTATGGGACACTATATTCGTGCTGTCGGCCTACATTGATTGGTGACGAGCCCTTTGTAGTGACCTCGAGCATGCCTAGATACAGCAATGAGGTGACGAGCCGAATTGTGGTAATAAAGGTATGAAAGGCGTGCATTGATTGGTGACGAGCCCTTTGCAACGACCTACAACCATATGATCGTATGAGATGTCTAGGACTGACGACCCTAGAATGGATCACTGTTTGGATGGTGATATGAGGAAGGTATCTTAGCTTCCCAATCCTGCTGTATGAAAAGGACTAATAACAACTTGGTAATCATATCCATGCACCGCATTTGCATGTGCTTTGTAAATGTGGCGCACTTTGAGGTGGTGTCATGCGTAACGTAAGATGAAGACGCTGAGGGTGTACGCGTGAGGGCACGCATCATTTTGCATACATCCTTACATTAACAAGAGTACTTAGGATTTATTTAATTTTCTGCTTTATCATTACTATTTGATTGAACTGATAACATGTTAACCAGTGCCTTATTGTTCCACTGAGTTGATCACTCACTCCCACGTTCTGGGGCGGTGTTAAACACCCACCAGACTTTGTCTTAGGTTCTTATGTTGCAGATGTTGATGCGACTTCCGAGGCAGAGCGGGAGATGGATGATGATGAGGCTGCTTTCTCTTATATGCAGTTTTCAGACGGGTTCTAGCGAGCTTGTTCTGATGCGCGGGACTCTGGGATTATTTTTGGGATTTAAATGATGTAACTTGATACTTGTAATTTTGATAAGTAACACTTTCATTACAACCTGGTGTATATGTACTTCAGGGATTTGCACTTGTACACATATATTTCTATAAGTCTTCCGCTTGCTTTATTCACTTATCTCTGAATTATATATGTGTTTTGGCTTGATCTATTCCATGTTTTATGCACTAATACAGTCAACATACATCCATCATCAAATATGTTGCATAAGTGATGTTTTGGAACTCGGGAGCTGAGTTATGCTCGACCCCCGAATTTCAGGGCGTTACACCATATGAGGCCCATGTGACTAGGCCTATTTTGATGTATTTATGGGCCGTCCATTGAGGCCCACTTTGATTTGTATAAGGCCATTAGTTGAGGCCCATCTTAATGTATTCATGGTCACCCACTAAGGCCCACTTTGATATATATGAGACCATGGTTTGAGGCCCATATGATGGGGCCCATCTGCTTGAATCTGAGGCCCATGGGCAAGGCCCATTATGCTATGTATAAGGCCCATTGTAATGTATTTGGAACTCGTGAGCAGAACCCATCTCATATGTCCCACCCTAACCGTCCAGGTCATATAGGGCCAGCCTCGATGTACGTTTTACTCATATAGGGCCAGCCTCGATGCATTCTATATCCACACTAACCATCTAGTGGGGCCCATCTGCTGCATGTGCAGGGCCTACCTATTGTGCATTTGTGCGGCCCATTGATGCAACCCACTTGATGTGCATGAGCCCCAATAGTGCGGTTCATTGATGCAAGGCCCGTTATGATATGTTAGAGGCCCACGGTTGAGGCCCATTAGGATGTGTTTATGGCCCATTTGGTAAGGCCCCAGAGATGTATTTTCAGCCCATGGATCGAGGCCCATTGTGACGTATTTTCGGCCCGTATGTCGTGTCCCATTATGACATGTTTCCAGCCCAGTTATCGAGCCCGACTTGATGTGTATAAGGCCCATCAGTGCGGCCCACTTGTTGGATTGACGTCCATTGATGCGGCCCAATGGTACGACCCACCGTGATGTGCATATTAGGCTAATGGTGCGGCTCAATGTATCAACCCACCGTGATGCGTAGGCCCACGCGCTGCATGTGTAAGGCCCACCTGTGATAACTATTTGAGGCCACCTGTTGGATATTTGGGCCCACCTTATGTTTGATTCTATATGGGCCACTACTTGGGAGCAATGTTGGTTAAATGTCTACTTTGATGGGCGATGATGGTTGAATGTCCATATTGTGACTTTTCCATAAGCCATATTCGACCAATCAACGAGGCTGATTATTGATCAATTCTGATAGACGTGGCTGATTATCGATTATAATTGTCATGGTCGATTGACTGATTATCAATCGAGGCTGATTATTGTGGCCGATTGTCGATTATGATTGTCGTGGCCGATTGGCCGATTATCGATCGAGGCCAATCATCGTGGCCGATTGTGGATTTCGATTGTGATTTATATTCTGCCCATGGGTTGAGGCCCATTGCGATATAATTAGGACCCCTGGGTTATGCCCATTGTGATGTATAAAGGCCCATGCGCGTGGCCCATTGTGATGTATATGTAGCCCATGTGATGCGTATTAGCCCCATGTGACGCAGCCCATTATGATTGTACGAAACCCATTATGGGGTATTTGAGGGCTAGGCTATAGAGCCATTGTGGTGTATGTTAAGCCCATGTGAAAGGCCATCGTGATGTGTATTAAGCTCTTGAGAGAGGCCCATGGTGTTGTATATTTGTCCCTTGTATGAGGTCATGGGTCCACTATATGTTAGGATCTATGTGGGCCATTCCTTGGGGGCAATGTCGGTTAAATGTCCACATTGTCGAGGTCGATTGTCGATGCCGGTTATTGATACCGGTTATGAGTATGTGACAGCATAGCATCATGATACATGCCCATACGCATCATCTGCATATTTGTTATGAGATGTGGTTGATCATTGCATATGTCATTGAGCATGTTGTTATGAGACTCCCTGATAGGCGGAGGTTATCTCACTTGAGCATGCAGTATGCACAGGATTGATGCATGACTGGATTGTATGACTCATGCATCTTGCATTGTGTACCCTAGCGACATCAGGGCTGTAGCCTCCACAGGCATATCGTGGATGGCCAGACGGGACACCGAAAATCTGTTCTACATGGGGTGCTATAGATATCCCTGGGTGAAAGTCCCTAAACCCTCTTGGTTCCAGAGGTTGCTCCATCGTCTAGACCGAGTGAATGCATGAGCACATGAGAGCCGTATACTGTTAGGCCGCGTCTTCCACTGTGTCATGGTCAGTTGGAAGGGGGTACGGCCTTACCTGCCCTAGAGGAGGGGGCAATGCTAGGCTGAGTCTGACCAGCTCGAGGAATGGGACCGCTATCGACGAGCCGGGCCCGATATTGGCAGGCGGATAGTGAGGTCTCTTCCACTCACCTTGTTGTGCGCGATGGGGTGGCAATCTGGTTTGGAGTGTAATAGACCCCGGTGATTTTTCAGAGAGGAACCGTACTGATATGTGGACTTATTGAGCAGGAATTGCATACTCATTCATTCATTCATTCACTATCCACTCAGGCTGGTGGTGCTCAACTATTTATTACGTGTACCTTCGCATGGCCAGGATTTCGGTTGGGCGCGCGACTAACTTGAGATCAGGAGTTTACCACATTAGGTCTGACTATCCAAATTTAGGTATGGGACTGGTTTGGATAGAAGTCCCTTGTGATGGACCTCATAGCTTGCGATACTACGTACTATCATCCCGGCTTCACACTCTAGCATGGTCATTCCATTCTCACCGCATATTGTATTACATCCGCAACATATGGCATTTTGGGTTACTGTGTTTCTGCAATTATATGGTCTAGATATGGCTGATGCTATTCGTGAACTCATTAGGAATTGCATATTGCATCGCATCCTCGACATCTGATATTTGGCTCTTTAGGACTCCTCATTTGCATAGTTATTTTATATTACGCATTCTGATTTTAATTGACTCATGGATTTGTCCGTATTTCCATTTACTCTATTATCGTATGATTTATGATCTTGTCAGTATTTCTGCTTACTCTGATAATTCATGATCTTGTCAGTATTTCTTCTTACTCTGATAATTCATGATCTTGTCAGTATTGCTGCTTATTCCGATTATGTATGATTTATGGATTACCAGTATTTCCGATATTGTATGATGATGGCATTGTATTGAATACTTGGCACTTACCTTGTGCACACACTTACACCACCCTCTAAGCTTTCTATAAGCTTATGCACGATAGATGCGTGCAGGTGATGTTAGGTTGCTGCAATGTTGAGGTTGAAGCGTGCGGCGATCTGCTGGGGCTTGGTTTTTTTTAATTTATGTATTTCCTTCCAGCATTGTACTCAACTGATTATACTAGTGGATATGTGATGATGATGTTGCCTTTGTGAATTGGGTAATCTTGTGGTTATGCTTATTGTGAGTTAAACAAAAAAAATCCTCCTTGTAGGATCCCAGGATCAGAATCTGGCGTATGGACGCTGGGAGCCGAAAATGGGGTACTACGGAGGCTGTCGGCACCGGATTCAGCGACCGGGATTCCTGTGAATCCGATTTTCAGATTTGGGGCATGACAATGGGTCCCACCACAAGTAGGCGCTCAAATGAAATCAATGATGAATCACCCACCTATATCACTCCTTCTTTAGCTCATTGGACTCCTAAACTCCATGGCTTTCCCTTTGATGGAGTTGATAAGATTTGAAGGGCGAAGATGAGAGATCTAGGGGTAAGGAGTGGGTCATACTTGGCTCCTCTCATTGACATTTCCTCTCCTTGAGAATTGCTTGAATGGAGTGAGAAAATGAGAGAGAGAGAGAGAGGTGATGTAAGAGTGAGTGATAGGTGATGGGTGAGTGTAAGAAAGGGATGGGTGGAGAGAGAGAGAGTTGACTTTGGGAATGGAAGAGGGATGGGTTGCTTGTACTTGACTTGTACTTGTGATAGGATGTGTACTTGATTGATTAATGTGATGGGTTGTAGAGATTCTCTTGGAATTCGCAACGCACGGCGTTTTTCTCAAAATAAATGCGGGCCCACAACTCCTGGCATGGGTATCGCATCGGTACGCAAGTCGCGATGTTGGAATCGCAGCGATGGCGCGGTCGTAAGGGTACAAGTTTTGAGTCGAGCTGACTCTAATATGCGGGATGTGACTTAGGGTCACGTGCAAATATCGATTACAGGTCGCGGGTTGCCAGAATTCGACAGGAAGGACCATGGGAGTCTATGGAATGGTACGGTCTAGGATACAGGTCTTACAGTGTGTGCAATGTGATTCCTATCAATGCTTAAATATTTACTTAATCATGTATCATAATAATTATTTGATAGACATATGTATAATTAGATCAATGCGCTAAGAGCAATCCCAAGCACAATCATATATAGTGGTTCGGTTACATACCTACTCCACTCCCGGCTGACGCACTCTCTCCTAGAGTGTACCTGATTTCACTATCTAATGATTTTAAATTAGGTTAATCATGAACCGTCACAACCTACACAAGGTTAACTAAGGAGCCTACATAAGGCGACAAGTCCTACACAAGGACACAACTAGGAGCCTAAACAAGGCAACCTATGCCTACACAAGACAACATGTCCTACACAAGTATAATACGTCCTACATAAGGACAACATGTCCTACACAAGGACAACATATTCTCCCGTCGGAGGCCTACAAAAGGTCTTGATGAGTTTGTTAACTCAAACTCTAAATCACAATCCTACATTAGAAAATGGCTTCAAACTCAATGAACTCTATATACTTACAAGTAAGTGAGTGAGTCCCTTTCTCGCACAATCTGAAGATGATCTTCTTGTTGATGAAGAGTCTTCAGCTCCCTTTAACTGCAACCGCTTCTAATGCTTTCATCAATGCTCCGAGGTTGTGAGGTTTAAGGTTTAGTCTGATCTTCTCCGTTAAATGATATAATTGAATTACACAGAGAAGATTCCCATGAGCTAAACATTCAAGAGTTTCAGTACAATGATTTGCCTATGAAGGGTGCTACTGAAAACTCAATAAATGTTAGAGTTCATGATTCAATCCAAGCAATGAAGATATGAGTAAATGCTTGTGTAAAGGATTGAATGACGAACTCTAATGGGAAAGAGGGAATGAGGATGAGGGTATTAACTCTTACAACAACTCTCTCAAATTTTCTTAAATTCTATCTGATTTTACAAGAGGCAAGCCATGTATATTTATAAAGTTGAATTCCTTACGGTTATAAAAAATAGCCATAAATCTAAAATTATTGACGCCATCGAAGGGTATTTGATGCCATTAAAATTTAAAATTTGATGTCATCAAACCTTATCCGATTGCATTAACCTGCTACACAGGATATTCAGTTGGGTGTAGGATAGATTCTGTCCAATCTCATCAAACACCCTTCGATGTCATCAATGTGCACTTCAATGTCATCGAGGGATGTTTCGATGCCATCGGGATTCCTTTTGGAAAATACACAGTGGTTACTGGACAATTTTGTCTCTTGTTCGATGCAATCGATTAGTCCTTCGATGCAATTGAAGTTTGAATTTCAATGCAATCGAATGGTCTTTGATGTGATCGAACATATTGGTTTTACCTGGAAAGCTTACTAGACAAACTGGTCATTATTTCGATGCCATCGATCAGTCTTCAATGCCATCGATAACTTACTCTCGATGTTATTGAAGAAGCTTCGATTACATCGAGGAGCACTTAAGAGTATTTTTTTATTCTAGAGGAAATAAGCCCAAGGTCAATTCAATATAAGTGGGATTGATGCAATCGATAATTCCTACCATTTGTTCAGTTTGTTGCTGGACTATAATGGCTTGGTTTCGATGAAATTGAACTAAGTTCGATTCCATCAAAGATGTCCCCGATTGCATCTCGATACAATCGTCAGGACCTTTATTTTACCTGTTCATTTCATGCTTCCTCCAATACTCAAAGTGCTAACAACTCAGACTTATTAGAAGATTTTTAGAAGTAGTTAAGGGTAAGTTAGGTTCTTTTGGGGGCATATACCTGTCAAGGTTTGTTTTGGGTAGATGAGGCTTAGTTTACCTTTTAAGCACAATCGTATGCCTTCATCTTGATGAGTCTTGAGCTTGATGTCTTCAACTTGGGGCTCACTTGACTGACAAACTCAACACTCATGTATATTAACAAACAAGGGTACTTTCAATGCTATCATATATGGATCCATTGAAGTACCTGTTTGAGAAATTGGCATTGACTAGTAGAATAGAAAAATGGTAGTTGTTGCTTTCTGAGTTTGACATCACCTATGTCACCCAGAAAGCGATCAAGGGGCAAGCATTGGTCAATCACCTTGCAACAAACTCACTACCTAAATACCACCCATTAAAGACCTTCTTCCCTGATGAAGACATTCTATTCCTCGAGGGAGAAGAGGGGCCAAAGGAAAATGGGTGGACTCTATTCTTTGATGGTGTGACGTATGCCAAAGGAAGTGGAGTAGGGGCAATTCTCTACTCTCCAGATGATGCCCCCATTCCTATCTTGAGAAGGCTAGCTTTCATGTGCACGAACAATGTAGCCAAGTACGGAGCATGTATAACAAATCTAAAAGAAGGAATTATCTTGGGAGTAAAGAGGTTGAGAGTTTTTGGGGACTCTCAGCTGATCATTAATCAAATAAATGGTGATTGAAAAAAGAAGGACGAAAAGTTGGTTTTATATCACATCTACCTCGAAAATCTCATCGATGAAATCTACAAAGTCACTTTTACATACATGTCGCACACCAAGAATCAATTCATAGATGCTATGACTACACTGGCATCTATGCTAGAAATTTCCAAAGGTGTAACCCAATGGGAACTCATAGTTGAACTTCAAGAAGACCTAGAGTTCTGCCTGCAAATTTGAAGATTCTAAAATGCCACCTGATGGACATCCGTGGTATACCGATATCAAGAAATATCTAGAAGATCGAGCATACCGAGAAAGCACCGTGCCCACGGATCGTCGCACAATTCAGCAACTAGCTGCACAATTCACAATCAACAGCAGCATCATGTACAAACGATCCTTCAATCGAGTCCTACTACAATGTGTGGACAAGACAGAAGCAACAAAAATCATGTCAGAAGTCCATGATGAACTCATAAATGGGCACATGATAGCCAAGAAGATCCCGTGGCTAGGACTATTGGCTAAGAATGGAAACAGATTGCTGCCAACACATTAGGACATGTTTCAAATGTCAGGAGCATGGAAATAAAATCTACACCCATGCTTCTAAATTATACAACCTAATGACACATTGACCCATCTCTATGTAGGGTATCCACATCATCGGTAAAATCAGTCCTAAGGCATCTAATGGGCACAAGTACGTCTTGGTGGCAGTTGATTATTTCACTAAATAGGTGGAGGCAACATCCTACACCACCATAACAACATCACATGTAGTACGGTTTCTAAAGAACAACATTATTAGCCACTATGGAGTACCACAGGTCATCATCATATATAATGGGACACCCTTCATAAATTGAAAGGTGAAAAAATTTCTCAAACAATTCAAAATCAAGTGGCACCAATTAAGCCCCTACTAACCACAAATGAGTGGAGAGGTTGAAGCTGCCAGCAAGACGCTCATTCACATCCTTGAAAAAATGGTACAAATATACCAAGATTGGTCAAAAAAGCTTCCATATGCATGTTCACAACCCCAAGTGTAGGGTCACGATGTAGTAATAACTCGGTAAGACCGAGGTCAAATCCACAGGGACTAAACTTATACGTATTCTGAAAATAATTAGAACTAGAACTAGAAAAAGATATAAATTGAAATCTGAATAATTGAGAGTAATGGTGAATAATGTTGATTAAAACTTGTGAATTTAAAGATGAGAATTAGGGTGTCAAGGATCCACTAATGGCTATCAAGATGCTATCTTACGTAATTTAATAAACACAATTGAAATTGGAGTTCTATCTTATCCAATTGGAAGATAAAGCAATTTAAATCAAATTGAAACTTTTCATTGACCTAATTCTCAATGGAGGAGAATTGTGAAGGTTGAAAGGGATTCCATCACCTTATCATGCTCAGGAGACAATGGTGAACAACAGGATTTACCAATCTTACTATCTCAAAATATGAAAAGAAGATATCCAAAGCTATCACGGCATCTATTGTAATTTGAGTCACAATAAATCATAGAAAACTGAAAATATTCCCTTAATATCAAATTAAAAATCAATGAAGTTCAATAAGAACAAAAATTAACGTAAAATAAACATTCCAACACGCTACAAGCTTCACCTCTTAACCCTAACTAAGAGGTTTAACCAACCATAAACATGATTGAAACCAAATCTCTTAAACAAAGCATGAAAAATAAAATAGAGAAGAAGAAAAACTCTTTGGCGGCTGCTCCACCCTTGTGCTATGCTCCTTGAGACATTTTCAAACCCTTGAAGATGCTTTAGAGCATCCTAAGGAGTCTTATTTATAGTTGTGGAACTCTAACTTTCGCATAGAGTTGGAAAAACCTAGAAACCACCTCAAATTTACACACTCAACACTATTTTTCAAAATAAACTTCACTCTGTGCAGTTTTTCAAAATAGACTTCAATCTGTGCAGTTTTTCAAAATTGATTAGGAGTTTCAGAATATGCTTTTTTAGGACAATTTTAGGAATATGTTTGTTTTCAGGATAATTTCAGGATTCTTTTTCTTCACTTCAAATCTTTGATTATCTTCATTCATCATTTAGTTTTCTTAGATCTTTGGCATGTGAATTCTTTATTAATGACTTTCAAATCTCCAAATCTTCATTTAGTAATCTTTTGAGCATAAATCTTTCTTTTGACATCAATTTCACCTTAAGCTCTCGAAATCACCTCGCACATGAAAACATGCATAATTAAATTGATTAAGCACTATCATGTTTATAAAACTAAGGTATAAATAGGAAAAAATATGCAATATTTCACACTTGACACACCCCCCAACCGGCATTTTGCTAGTCCCGAGCAAAACATGCGTGACATAATCTTCAATTCTCAATGTTCAAAGCTCTTCAAGAAAAAAATCTTTTGTATAAACAAGTATGAATGAGTATAATCTAAAGAAGCGAGAGTAAAAATTTAAAAACCTATTGTTGAATCAAACAAGCAATCAATCAAATAGGTTTTTCATTAATCAATTAAGAGCATAAGTTCATATATCAAGTTTTCCCAATGTGCTTAGTGAATTTCAACTTACTTTCCATAAAAATACTATCATTTCATAATGTTAGCCATGCTCATCACCTTGGGATTACTTGAATAATTAAGTATTGATTCCGAATTTATCCCATTTTCCTTCTTTTTTTAGTTTTTGATTTTATATTGACAGTATCTTTTTATTCATTCTTTTCAGACTTTACATTCTTTTCATTCTTTTTCATTCTTTTCTAGTCTTTTCACCGTAAATGACCTTTTTGTCAATCTCACTATTTTTTTAACTGGTTCTTTTCATCTTTTAAGGTGGATAAAATTGTCCAGACTTAATTCTAAATATCTTTCAATGATATATATACTAACAATCAGAAATTCTAGTACTATTCACAGAAAGCAAATTGAACAAGTCTTGTGACTTAGATTAACATGATATTCAAACTTCCTCTTAATTAATTAAATGCAAGAATTTAGACGATAATCTACTCGGTTGATCAAACTCCAACAATTCAAAGTTCAATCTTCATGTTATCATCATACTTAAAGCATACTCAATTCCACAAATTATCAATTCCCAAACATGTTTTTAACTTGAAAAATTGTAATTTTTCACAAATTTTGCTCAAAACTAAGAAAACACTGATTAGTTTACCTAATCCACACCCTCTAACCTAAAACCTACATTGTCATCAATATAAAAGATATGAGCATGCAATGCACATGAGACAACGAAAAGAAATGGAAAGTGATAGAAAGATAATACCTAAAGAAGGAGAATTGAAGCTTTTCCAAAGTTCTTAACATGTAAATGGGTTAGCACGAAAATTAAACAAATTGAAATCAAACTATCCTAATCCTAAATTCTATGAAAGCAATAAACCTAACTACACCTCCATCAGACTAGGAGGTCAATCCTAGTACACAGGATCAGTCAGAGGCATGGACATGTCCTATGAATCAAATTTCTCAACAAATGGCTTGAGACGATGTCCATTCACTTTGAAAACATTGTCATTTGTTAGATTTTTTATCTTAACGACCCCATGAAGATAGACATTAGTAATAGTGAAAGGGCCGGTCTAACGAGATCAAAGTTTTCCTGAAAAAAGATATAACCGAGAATTGTACAGAATGACTTTTTGACCGGTTTTGAATGATTTTCGAAAGATGTTCCTGTCATGGAACACCTTCATCCTGTCCTTGTAAATTCTCAAGTTCTCATAAGCGTCATTCCGGATTTCCTCATGTTCATTTAGTTGGAGCTTGCGCAGTGAGCCAGCGTTGTCCAACTTAAAGTTTAGATTTTTGATAGCCCAGTAGGCTCTATGCTCCAGCTCCAGAGGTAATGGCAAGCTTTCCCATAGACAAGTCTAAAAGGAGACATTTCAATGGGGGTCTTAAAAGTTGTATGGTAAGCCCATAAGGCACAGTCAAGCAAATTGACCAATCCTTATGGTCAGGGTTAACTGTTTTTTTCCAGAATTTGTTTAATTTTCCTGTTGAAAATCTCGGCTTGCCCGCTTGTCTGTGGTTGGTATGGAGTGCTCACTTCATGAGAGATGTCATATTTCTTCATTAAGTTCTAAATGACCTATTTCAAAAGTATGAACTTCCATCACTAATGATGGCCCGAGGCGTTTCAAACTGGGAAATGATATTTTCTTTTAAAAATCGAATGACTATTTTACAATCATTGTTCTGGCATGAGATCGCTTCAACCCATGACATAGTCTACTACTAACAAAATGTAAATATTCCCAAAGGATTGGGGGAATGATCCTATGAAATCGATGCCCCAACAATCGAATGCTTCAATGATAAGAATGGGGTTCAGAGGCATCATATTTCGACGAGACAACCCTCCAAATTTCTAATAATGCTTGTTGAGGGTCAAATATTGCATATTAGATCCTAGTTATTACATGATTTCACGAGCATGATACCGTTTAACAACTTATTTTAATCGTGTTTGTAATGCAGGGTGGTTTTAGGAGCCTGGACTGAAAAAGGATACTAAAAGTGTGGATTTGACGCTCTGAAGTCACCAAGGCAAGGGAGGGACCCTATGGGACCGAAATCGAAGAATTTACATCCCAGAGATCTGAGAAAATCATGCTACCCACGTTAAACGGGCCTAAAAGTCAACCAGAATGCAAGATCACAGGGTTCCCACCATCTATTCAGCTCGAAACTTCGTATATAGCCTGAGGACCATAAATTAACCATACATGTCAAATTTTAGCCATGGGATCTTTGTGAAAATAGCCCAACGGATAGATCAGCCCACAAATCATCAATCTGGGACCCACCTGATATCTGAATATACTTCAATTTTGGTCGCAACCCCTTAAAGGAGGTGGTAAAATGGATGGACGGAACAGATTTCTCACACACATCAATGTGGGGCCCATTTGTGTGAGTGAGAGTGCACACTGGCTATGCACTCACATTGCACCGAGACGAACGAAGCAGTAAAACTGCATTTGACCAAGCATTCCCTCTCCAATTCAAATTCCTTCCGGCGAAAGAAAAAACAGGGACTTGCAGTTTTCCTTTGTAGGCCACCATCGTAATTCGACGGTCCAACCCGGACCGTCCATTGGACTCCCACAGCCCCACTGGCCAAAGCCTAGGAGAAATTTTTTCAAGAAGCAGTAAGGATCGGTTTTCAACCATCCAAATGCAAGACGGACGACAAAAGCAGAAAACCACATGGGCCACATAGAATCTAACCCAAAACTAGTTAATTCCAACTGGTTTTTCGTTGTGCATTCAGTGGATGGATTGGATTTTCCTGCATACATAAATCATGGGCCCCACCATCAGCACAGCGCAAGGCTTGCGCAGGCCCTGTTTCGCAACCGAAACTGATGTTCTAGGTGGGCCTCCACGGACGACTCTTCATAAATATCTGAACCGTTCATCTGAATGGTAGCCAAAAACCGTCCGCAGGGATGCCCTCTTGTCACAAAAATGCACTTGTGTGCGAAGGCCAGGTTCAACGCAAGAATGACTTGCGCAAGAAAATTTTCAGAAGAGTCTCATGCGTAAACTGTTCACCGCCTCTGACTGCAAATGGGGAGTCGGTTCTCCACCTCTCCATGCACCGACCGACCTTCCTAATATTATAAAAGGAGAGAAGAGAGAGAGGGAACGACATTGAAGTTCTGGACGTGGAGCAGAGAGAGGGCAAGCTGGACGTGGAGCAGTTCCTAATATGCTGTTTTTTTATTAGATGATAGTTAATCATGGTCATGATTTGCTAAACCTTTTAGCTAGGGCTAAGAGGTGAAGCTTGTGGCGTGATGGGTTGTAACGCCCTGAAAATCGAGGGTCGAGCACCGACTCAACACCCGAGTTCCAACGCATCACTTATGTAACATTGATAATGATGATTAAATGTTGTCCGTATTAGTGCATTAAACATGAGTAGGATTATACCAAAACAACATATCATACTCCAAAAACAGTTAAATTGCACAAGCGGAAGACTGTGATAAGTATATAAAATATAGAAATGATTGTAAGTCTCCTGAGTATGATCAGGTTTCCAGGTCAATTAATTACATGTAAAGTTTCAAAATATACAAAATGTGTAATGTCATCTAATTAACATCCTAGTAATCCCCGTCGATCAGAATATGGTCTACATAGTCCCGCCTGATAACTGCATGTAGGAGAACTCCTCCTCGTCATTATAAAAATCAGGCTCTGCTTCGCAAGCATTACCATCATTTGCAACTAAACTAGAGTCTGGTTGGTGTTTTAAAACACCGTCCCAGAACGTGGGAGTGAGTGATTAACTTAGTAGAGCTATAAGGGAAAGGTTAACATGTTATTAATTTAGTCAAGTAGTAATGATGAAGTAATACAACAAGCATTCCTAGGTACTTTGATTAATGCAAGGATGATATGTTGTAATGATGCATGCCCTCGCTTGCACTCCCTCTGCGACATCATCTCATGATCGTGGCATGCACCCCTTCCTCTGTGCTCAACTCCAACGGCAAAGGCTCATGCAAATGCGGTGCATATATGTGATTAGTCAAGTTCTTAATTAGACTTATTCATACAGCAGATTTGGGAAGCTAAGACACCTTCCTTTATATCATTGACCCAAACGATGATCTATCTAGGGTTGTCAATCCTAGTTAATCATATACGATAGGCAAGTTATAGGGCAACGTCACCCCTGATTTAGAAAGCAGTAGAAAGGCAAGTTCAGGCCACTATGAAGGGCTCATCACTACAGCGTAGGCCTTAGTTTATACTCAAGGTCACTACGAGAAAGGCTCGTCGCCTTAGCGTAGGCCGACAGCTCGAATATAGTGTCCCATACACCACCATATTCGGCTCATCAGTTCGGGTTACTCACTGGTCACTACGGGGAGGCTCGTCGCCCCAGCGTAGGCCGAAAGCTCGACCACGGTGTCCCATACACCACCATGTCTAGCTCATGAGTCTTATCGGATCGAGGTACCAAGGTTAAACGGAATTTTCTTTGGTAAGTTGGTACTTTAGATTCAGGCAGTAGCGTCCATACATGGTGAACATACATTAGACCAATCAGGTTACTTGACAAGCTCAACTGGTACAAACGTACATTGAATTAGTCGACATGGAGCGCATACGCACCTCTCATGGCCTAACCACTGTCGATAATCATCATACGACTCGGATTCATCGGGCGTATCTGTTGTGGCTAAGCAGTACGACCAACAATCATAAACCTTTATCGATTGCCCGGACTACATCGTAGCCCCAATCACACTCCAACCAATAGCATTCACATGTGATAATCCAAGACAGCATGTGACAACCAAATCTAAACATAAATCTCATTCGAGTATTTCAACGAACACATACTACACATGTCATCATACATAGACATTTCATCTATAAACCACATAGTAGTAAGATATGTTACACAACGAAAACTGTAACTATATATAGGGGATTGAGAATCCTATCTTAACACCCTCATTAAGCACATTACATCAAGCATTTTCTCATTCAGGCATTTTATCAAACACTTAGACTACACATATTACGTACATGTAACAAATTAGTTAAAACGCATATTATAGCAAATCCTTCCACATAGGAGTTGCCTCACGTACAACAATCATGTATCCTCAAACATAACTCATGGCAAGCATAAATCATAATTCCATACTCATACAAACATTTCAACAAACACATGGAATGCATGTATTTTAACATAGTTCATATATGTGTAATACGCAGAAAACATCGTATTTAAGCATATGTGATAGCAATCAAGTCAGACATAAATCATTACTGACATTGAAAGCCTTGAAAACCATAACCTAAACATTTATAGTCTGCATCTTTCATCGGTAAACACGTAACGAACTCAGTTTAAACACTAAGTCCTCACCTACGGCACAATGACAACCTATAGCATGAAATAGGTTAGCTATTTCACCATTTACTCTATTTGAATCCCTAAAACAGATTAGGGTTAGGATTTCTTACCCGAAAATGGAATCGAAATCACCAATATAGTGACACAGAAGCGGTAGTTAAGCACGTGGAATGGTGGGATCGAATCCCAGGAACAATCCCTAACTCTCTCTCTCTCTCTCTTCACCTCACTTTCTTCTTCTCTTTTCTCTCTTCTCTCTCCTAGGGTTTTAAAATTCGTATGGCAAGGGAGAGAGAGGGTTTAAGGCCTTTATATAGGCCCAGAACTGATGTGAATGGCCCTAGGGCCATGATATACCTAGGTTATAGCCAAAGGTTGGTTGTTTCGGTCCAACAGAGCACATCTGGAGGCCCCTTTTCAGCATACAGTTGGGAGCAAGTTCCTCGACATTGGATCTAGGTCAAGTTAAGTTTTTGGTTCGATCGAATTTACAGATCGACCGCGGAGGATCAGTTTCAGTTCAATGGTCACCGTTACTGATCAGGGCCACAAGTATACTGACATGTGTTGAAATTTTTCCTTGATCCGAGGGTGTAGTTAGGTCAAAATATGACAGTCTGAAGCCTTAGATTTGACCTTCAAGCGAACCGCTCAATTAACTTAAGTTTCAGTTCATTTCCTAAAGATATTCGTGTTTCTCACACACTTCGCTCCGGGCTCAAGTTGTGCGTTTCGGGATACTATCTGGACTTGATTTCTGAGATGGTAGTTAAGCCCAATAAGGCTATCATAACCGTATGATTTCGCAGTAATCGGACTTTCAATGTGCAGTCCAGGTCCGATAAGAAGTTTTAAGCCGCTCCCGAGAGCAGCTGGGTTTAGAGATTGATCTTATGTTTCTAAGCAATGTAGCATTAGCGATTCTACTAGTTTTAGGTCTTATAGTTCGTATTGAAAGCTGTCCAAGCTAATTCGACAGGTGATTTGGTTTAGCACCTAATTAATCTTCGTCTAATTTCCAAAGGATTTGGTCCTTAGTGGTTTCTGCCTAAGGTGGTACTCAGGTCTTTGTATGGATTTTTTCGAGATGTTACATGGGTAGTACTCTACAGCTTTGATTCATGTTATGAACTGATTTTGATTCTGGTTTGATTATAGGAATACTTCTAGTTTTTAATGGTTTGTTGTGACTGAAATTACAATAAGTCTACGATTGCTTTGAGTATTTCTTTCCATTATTTAATTGTGAAGTTAGGAAGCCCTATTGTTCACCATTACCCCTTGGACATGGTTGGATGATGGAAACCACCCCCCCGCTAACATTCATACATCTTTCTGATTGGTTGTGGATTGGTTTAATTTTATTGTTTTCTTTGTCTCATGGGCATGATTTTGTGATGGAATCAACTCTAATTCTCATACCTTTCATCTCTTTGAAAACTAGATCAAAGGAAGTTCAGATTGAACTTTAGTGATGTATCTTCCAACTGGATGAAGATGGGACTCGAAGTCCAATTGAGTTTATGAATCAAGCGTAGATCTCCCTGATCTCTACAAGTGGATCCTTTGAATCCCTAGTTTCCCACCTTTGAATTCAAAAAATTTTAGTTTAATATTTTAGCATTATTCCCTCACATTCGCTTATTTTAGATTTCATCTTATTCTAGTTCTAGTTCTTGTTGCTTTCAGATTACGTACAAGGTTCAGTCCCAGTGGATTCGACCTCAGTCTTACCGAGATTATTACTACAAAACCCTAACTTGGGATGTGAATAATGCTCATAAGCTTTGCAAAACTCATGAGTATCCCTGAACATAGTGGGCCAGTAAAAGCCACACTGTAGAATTTTGGCCGTGGTCTTTTTAGCAGAAAAGTGACCACCATAGGCCTGAGAGTGATAAAAGGAGATGACACTCTGATGTTTATTGTCTGGTACACATCTCCTTAAAATTTGGTCTAGACAATATTTAAACAGATAAGGATCATCCTAGAAAAACTTATGTACCTCGGCGAGGAATTTTTTCTTATCTTGCGTAGTCCAATATGTCGGCATGAAACCTGTGGCAAGATAATTTGCAATGTCAGCAAACCAAGGTAATTGGGAGAGTTTAAACAATTATTCATTAGGGAACATATCATTTATAGGTGTTGGTTCAAGGCAATCGAGAAGATCAAGTTGAGAAAGATGGTCAGCTACTATGTTCTCTACTCCATTTTTGTCTCCTATTTCTATGTAAAATTCTTGGAGTAGGAGGATCCATCTTATCAAACGAGGCTTGACATCCTTCTTAGAAAGAAGGTACTTCAACGTCGTATGATCAATGTAAATGATGATCTTGGATCTGATCAAGTACGACCTAAATTTATCCAAAGCGAACACTACGGCTAAGAGTTCCTTCTCCGTGGTAGAGTAGTTCAATTGGGCTGAATTTAGAGTTCTACTTGTATAATGAATCACATAGGGCTTCTTTTATTTTCTTTGGCCTAACACTGCCCCAATAGCATAGTTAGACACATTGCACATAATCTCAAAAGGGATGCTCCAATCAGGTGGCTGCATGATAGGTGCGGTACTCAAAATTCCCTTGAGCTTAGTAAAAGCTTCTTGGCATTGCTCAGTCCACTTGTACGGTGCATCCTTTTGAAGTGGATTACATAAAGGATGAGAGATGACTAAAGTCTTTTATGAATTATCTGTAGAATCCAACGTGTCTTAAGAAGGATCGCACATCGCATTTGCTTTTGGGAGGTGGTAGGTTAGAGATAAGATTGATTTTGGCCTTGTCCACCTCAATTTCCTTTGACAAAATTATGTGTCCAAATACAATTCCCTTGGGAGCCATGAAATGACATTTCTCCCAATTTAGAACCAAATTTTTTTCTTCACATCGCTTTAGCAAACTTTGAGATTTTCTAGACACTCGTTGAAGGATGGACCAAAGACAGAGAAGTCGTCCACGAAGACCTCTAAATATTGCCCCACCATGTTAGAAAAAAAATACTCAACATGCATTGCTGAAAAGTGGCACGGGCATTACACAGACCGAATGACATCATTCGGTAAGCAAAGGTGCCATAGGGGCACGTGAATGTTGTCTTCTCTTGATCTTCAAGGGCTATCTCTATTTGATTGTAGCCCGAATACTCATCATAGAAGCAGTATTAAGAATGATCAGCTAGCCTTTTCAAGATTTGGTCAATGAAGGGCAAAGAAAAGTGGTCCTTCCTTGTGATGGTATTCAATTTTTTATAGTCAATGCACATTCTCCAACCAGTAGTAACTCTAGTTGGCATGAGTTCATTGTCGACATTGGATACGATGGTGATTCTGGACTTCTTAGGAACCACTTGAGTTGGACTCACTCATTGACTGTCAGATATATGGTAAATTATACCTACATCCAATAACTTAAATACCTCAGCCTTAACCACTTCTTTCATATTTGGATTGAGTCGAAGTTGTGGTTGTCGAAAGGTTTTCGCATTATCCTCAAGACGAATGCGGTGAGTACAAATGAAAGGGTCAATTCCCTTGAGGTACACAATCGACCATCCAAGGGCTCCTTTATGCTCAATGAGAGTATAAATAAGCTTACTCTCTTGTTCTTTCTCAAGGTGGTAATAAATCACCACTGTATGTCTCATCTTAACCTAAGTAGAAATATTTAAGATTAGCGGGCAAAGGTTTTATGTCAAGCTTTGGTACTTTGAAGCTAGACGGTAAAAACACTACATCGGTTTGGGGCAATTTCTCAAATTATTGCATCCACTGGTTAACTTCAAAAACCGGCATAGTATCAAGCAAGGCATCCACCTCCCTAATCATGTCATCATCTAAATCAGGGAAGTGGGCCAAGCATGTCTCTAGAGTATCAGAGTATAGAGTCAAAAGTGTTCTATCTTCCACGAAAGAATCAATCATGTTAATGTTGTGGGTATCGTCATCATTCTCTAATTATTTGTTTATATTAAAAAAGATGTTGAGCTCCAATGTCATATTTTCGAAAGAAAGATTCATAATCCGATTGCTACAATTAATGATAACATTTGATATAGCAAGGAATGGGCAACCAAGAATGACGGGTATCTGAGTGCTCACATCCACGATTGGTTGAGTATCCAGAATAATAAAATCTATTGGGTAGTAGAATTCATCAACCCGGACCAACACATCCTCAATCATCCTTCTTGGTACACGAACTAATCTATTGGCAAGTTGTAACATGTTTGGGTGGGTTTTAATTCACAAAGACCCAGTTGTTCATAGACCGAGTAAGGAATAGATTTACACTCACTCCCAAGTCAAGAAGTGCATGCTCAATCCGGTAATTCTCAATTACACAAGTGATGGTCGGCCTACCGAGATCTTTATATTTTTATGGCACATCTTGCTTGAGGATGACACTCACTTTTTCTGTCAAAAAGATTTTCTTTTATATTTTTGCTGTCTTTTGATAGTGCATAGATCTTTCAGAAATTTGGCATATGAAGGGATTTGTTTAACGGCATCAAGTAGATGAATGTTGACCTTCACTTATTTAAGCACCTCTAGAATATCTTGAGAGTTAGAAAGAAGTTTTGGTGCAATTAACCGCTGGGGAAATGACGTAATCGGCTTACTTTGAAGTTTTGGTTCTAACCCATGTGGGGCATTGCTAGGTCTATCATTCTCAATTTTTTTCGGGTCCTTAGGCTTTTCAGCTTTACCGGAATAGATTTGTCAATTGTCTTTCTACTCCTAAGAGTGGTGATAGACTTAGCTTGCTCCATTTGATTTGAAGAGCTTGGGTCACTAATTTCACATTGTGGTTTTAGATTGGGTAGGGGCTGGGCTGGAAGCATCCCCTTCTCCCCACTCGCTAAGCGTGACTCGATCCTTTGAATGGACGATGCAAACATTCCCATTGTTATTTTGAGATCCTGAAATGCTTGCACGGTATTCTGGTTAAGTAACTGTTAATTTTGCATGAATTTTTGAACCGTATCTTCTTGAGGCCTCTTTTGATTTAAGAATTGCGTAAGGGCCTCTTGAGGATTAGTCATTTGTCCATTCCTCCGACTGAAATTTGGATGGTTCCTCCAGCTGCAGTTGTATGTGTTTAAGGTGGGTTCTTTGAAAGGTCTTTGGTAGTTGTTCATGATATTTGATTGCTCATTCAATATCTCTTGAAAACCAGAAATTGTTGGGAAATTTTCAATTGTATGTATGTTGCAAGCACAAATACCACAAACAACTTCTGTAGCCTTGTCAGATTTGATAGGTATAGCCTTCTTAAGTTCCATGGCCTCAACTTTTCTTTTGAGATTAGCTACTCTTGCACTCATATCGTCTTCCTCTTTTAAAGCATAAATTCCTCCCATTTCTTTTAATTGAGAGGTGTCACATGATTGTGCATTTTCTGCTAATTGATCTAGGTAATCCCATGCATCATCGGCCTCCTTATTCATGAATTCACCGTTACACATCATTTTTACAAACTGGCACATTGGTGAAGTTAATCCATTATAGAAAAAGCTTATTGTTCGCCATATCTCGTAGCCATGATGTGGACAAGAATTCGTGAGATCCTTGTACCTTTCCCAACATTGAAAGAAGGTCTCTTCCTCTTTCTAGGTAAAGTTCATGATTGCCTTCCTTAAAGTGTTAGTTTTATGAAACAAGAAAAACTTTTTGAGAAATTTTTGGGTCATCTCTGCCCATGTGCCAATGGATCTTAGCTTTAAGGAGTGCATCCATGTCTTAGCCTTCTCCTTCAATGAGAAGGGAAACAATTTCAATCACACTATGTCCTCAGACACATTTGGAAAGTATAGTGTGGCAACTATCTCATCAAACTCTTTGATGTGTAAGTATGGACTTTTAGAATCTAGTCAATGAAATTTAAGTAGGAGTTGTATCACTCCAGGTTTGATATCCACATTTCCTACATTAGGTGGAAAGACCATGCAGGAAGGTGTACTCACCCCCGTCGGTTGTAAATAATCTTGTAGAGTACGAGGTGGGGTGTATTATGCACCTCGTTTTCATCTTGAACTTCAACTTCCTTAACTGGTAGTTGAGGTTGATTTGCAGTCATCACTTCTATTGACTCAGAGGCTCTCAAGTGGTGTCTAATCATGTGATGGATAGCCAACCCTTCGACTAATCCTCCTTCACTCAAAAGACGTATAGTGTTATCACGAACCCACTTAGGTATGAAACACTCTCAGCCCTCAAATAATTAAAAATTAAATCTAAGAAATTTTTTTTAGAAAAACTAAAATAAATTAGAAATGTAGAAAAGAAAAGAAAGAGAGAATTGGAAAGAGGTTACCGAATTGGAGTTGCTATATTAGGATCTTACAAAACAGAAAACAATGTTAGTTTCTAAAAATAATTTCAAAGAAAAAAAAACGTCTTAACCTAAAATCAAAGCAGAAAGTTAACCCTAATATTAACCTAATTCTAATACCAATTAATTTCAAAAAAATGTAGCCGTAGTCCCCGGCAACGACTCCAAAAACTTGTTCACAAACCCAAGTGTAGGGTCACGATGTAGTAATAACTCGGTAAGACCGAAGTCAAATCTGTAAGGACTAAACTTGTACATATTCTAAAAATAACTAGAACTAGAACTAGAAAAAGATCTAAAATAAAATCTAAATAATTAAGAGTAATGGTGAATAATGCTGATTAAAACTTGTGAATTTAAATATGGGAACTAGGGTGCTAAGGATCCACCTGTAGTTATCAAGATGCTACCTTTCTTGATTCAATAAACACAATTGGAATTGGAGTTCTATCTTATCCAATTGGAAGATAAAGTAATTTAAATTAAATCTAAACTTTTTATTAACCTAATTCTCAATGGAGGAGAATTGTGAAGATTGGAAGGGATTCCATCACCTTACCATGCCCAGGAGACAAAGGTGAACAATGGGATTTACCAATCTCACTATCTCAAAACAGGAAAAGAAGATATCTAAAGCTATCATAACATTTATTGTAATTTGAGTCACAATAAATCATAGAAAACTGAAAATATTCCTTTAATGTCAAACTAAAAATCAATAAAGTTCTATAAAAACAAGAATCAAAGTAAAATAAACATCCCAACACGCTACAAGCTTCACCTCTTAGCTGTAGCTAAGAAGTTTAAACGACCATAGACATGATTGAAACCAAATCAACAACGCATGAAAAATAAACTAAGGAAGAAGAAAAACTCTTTGGCGGCTGCTCCACCCTTTTGCTATGCTCCTTGAGACGCTTCTGAACCCTAGAAGATGCTTTGGAGCATTCTAGGGAGTCCTATTTATAGTTGTGGAACTTCAACTTTCGCACCGAGTTAGAAAAATCTAGAAATCGCCTCAAATTTACGCACTCTGCGATGTTTTCCAAAATAGACTTAACTCTGTGCAATTTTTCAAAATAGTCTTCACTCTGTGCAGTTTTTCAAAATGAACTTAAAGTTTCAGAATATACTTTTTTAGGACAATTTCAACAATATGTTTGTTTTTAAGACAATTTTAGGATTCCTTTTCTTCACTTCAAATCTTTGATTCTCTTCATTCCTCACTTAGTTTTCTTAGATCTTTGGCATGTGAATTCTTCATTAATGACTTTCAAATATTTAAATTTCATTTAGTAATCTTTTGAGCATAAATCTTCCTTTTGACATCAATTTCACCTTAAGCTCTAGAAATCACCTCGCACATGAAAACATGCATAATTAAATCGGTTAAACATTATCATGTTTATAAAACCAAGGTATAAATTGGGGGTAATATGTAATATTTCACACTTAACAATGCACTCTGGGCTTATCGAACGTCTGTCCGCATTGCGACGGGCATAACTTGATACGAGCTTACATACAGAACAAATGTTGTTCTGCCAGTTGAGGTGAAAATTCCCTCACTGCGTATAATGTTAGAAAGTGAAGTTGAATAGGGAGAATGGGTACAAGCTTGTTGTGATCAATTACATCTAGCAGATGAAAAGCATATGCAAGCTCTATGCCATTCCCAGACTTACCATGTAACTAGAGTTGTACACGAGTCGAGCTATGCACAGCTTGGTTCGGCCAGTAGCTAACCCCAGCTTGAACTCGACTTGGCTCGGTCCTTGAGCCTATCTTGCTAGCTCGGTTTGGTCAGCAACTTAGGTCGGTTCGAGCCGAGTTCGATCATGTTTGGCATTTTCTCAAACATGTAGAATGCATCTTCAATTTCTCACAAAAATGTAAAACACTAACAATATTTGAAGGTATTTCATCAAACACCTAGAGAGTAGCATCAAAATCAAACACCCGGGTGAGCAACATCACAATCAAATAGCCGACATATCCATTCCTTCCTCACCAACACTTCGTTGAGTCATTTTATCAAACACTTGGCGAGCATCATTCATATCAAAATAACTGAGTCACCGAGCTAATTCGATCCAAGTCGATTTGAGTTGAGGTTCAATCTAAGTCGAGCCAAGATTGTGTAAGCTCGAACTCGGCTCAAAAATTTTTCGAACTCCAAAAACCAGCTCGACTCAGTTTGAATCCAATTTCGAGCCAAGGCAAGTAGAGCTTTTTCGAGTCGAATCGAGCGAGTTGATTGAGCTAACTCGACTCATGTACAACTTTACATGTAACACCCTATAACTTTTCAATACTCCACTATTGAAAGTTCTCGAGTGTTACCATGAATTTTAATTTAGTACATATATGTGTATGTCATCAATTTAGCTTATCCTAATATTAAATCTATTCTCTAACTTGAATCTGACTAATTGTAACATTCAAATGTTACCATTTTAGCTTAAGTTAACCATGTTGTTTGATATATGTATTTTCCCTTAATTAATAAGAATTTTAACTTATTTGGTGAATAACTGTTGAGTGTCAAATATTGCATATTTTTCCCAACTTATATCTTAGTTTTATGAACATGATAATGCTTAATGGGTATATTTTATACATATTTGTATTGCAAGGTGAATCTGAGATCTTGGATTGAAAAGAACGTTAAAAGCATGGATTTGATGCTTAAGAATCATCAAGGCAAGGGATGGATCTTAGGAGACAAAGATTGAAGAATTCACATGCTAAAGATCCAAGGAAACCAAGTGATGAATGAAGAGAATCGAAGATTTGAAGTCAAGAAAATGAATCTTGAAAATTGTCCTGAAAATAAATTCCGTGACCAGAAAAATATAGTTCTGAAAAACTGCCAAAATAGACTTCAATTCTATCGAAGGGACTTAGATGCATCGAAGGTTTATTCGAAGGAACTTAGATGCATCGAAGGTGCAATTGAGAATTTCAGGATTTTCAAGCAAAACTCGCTGGACAATTCTGGACAAGTTTAGATTCCATCGAAAGTACTTAAATGCATCGAAGCTTCCATCGAAGGCCCTTTGATGACATCCAAAGATTACGCAAAGTTTACGTGGACTGCGTAAATTTGAAGCGATTTCAATATTTTTCCAACTCTGTGCGAAAGTTGGAGTTCCACAACTATAAATAGGACATCTAAGATGCTCCAAAGCATCTTCTAGGGTTTGGAAAGGGAAAGGAGGCCTAGGTGGAGCACCGACGATGTTCTTCTACTCCGATTTCTTCATGGGTTATAGTAGATTTTTATGTTTTTCTTATGTTTTTGAATTAGCTATGACTAGCTAAGCTCTTAACTAGGGCTAAGAGGTGAAGCTTGTAGTGTGTTAGGATGTTTACTTTTCTTTAATTCATGTTTATATTGAACTTCATTGATTTCTAGTTGATTTTAAGGAATATTTTTAGTTTTCCATGGTTTGTTGTGACTCAAATTACAAAAGATGTTGCAATAGCTTTGAATATTTTCTTTTCTTATTTGAGATTGTGGGATTGGTAAATCCTGTTGTTTGTCATCGTCTCCTAGGCATGATTAAGTGACGGAGCCCTTCTACATCTTCCCAATTCTCCTCCATTGAGAATTAGGTCAATGAAAGTTTAGATTTGATTTAAATTGTAATATCTTCCAATTGGATAGGATATGACTCCAATTCCAATTGCGTTCCTTAAATCAAGTAAGGAAACATCCTGATAACTATAAGTGGATCCTTGGCACCTTAGTTCGCACTTTCAAATTCACAAGTTTTAATTACACTATTCACAATTACTCTTCCAATTATTCATATTTAGTTTTAGAACTTCTTCTAGTTTTGATTCTAGTTACTTTCAGAAATGTACGAGATTAATCCCTATGGATTCGACCTCGGTCCTACCGACATTATTACTACATCGCGACCCTACACTTGGGGTTGTGACCAATAACTCTTTATTTGTAATGCTTTAGATATCAGTTCTTTTGTAAGAATTTCTTAGAAACATGCCTATTACCATGTAGAGTTATTGGATTTCCCAAAACTCAGAGTAGCAATAATTATGAAAATGTCATTAACCTAGACCCTTGAATTGTAGATCACATGGTTCTCATGATCCATTTTATGTGACATTTTTCCACATAACTATCTATAATAAAATAACCATACATATCAAATTTCAGTTCTTAGATTTGTAAAAGTGGGCCAATTGACAAATCAACCCTTTAACCATTGATTTTGGTGTCCATCAAGTGAGAAAAGCTCGTGGGTAGTTGTAGTAAGATATTTCCCTTCATATGAAAGACTTGAATTGTCCATCATATGGACTTAGTGTGAAATGTGAGAACCCCACCTTGGTAGGATTTTCTTAGGGGTGAAATTAGTCATTTTAAGCTTATTAACTCTTTCTAAATTTGGACCTTATGATTGACCAACTTTACACCTTCAATCACAACTCAAATTTGGATCACACTTTGGCCTCACACAAATACGAGATCATATAAAATTTAAATCCTGATCTATAATCTTACACCACTGAATGATGATCACCTTGAAGCCAATTCCTTCATTTTGGTGTGACAAGTGAAATGTTAGATTTAAGCCTTTTCCACCATTGATCAACTATCAAAATTTACCTAATCATTTGGCTATATTGACTACACATTTTTCTCAAAATTGGGCCTTGATCATTAAGCATAGACCGTTCATTGAGATCAAGTCTGTTTTGGCACCTACTAAGAGAATTTTCAAGATAAGTCAATTTAAATTTCGAATCACCAAAAAAATCATGTATCTTGGCTCTATTTGATGACCTCGATATCATGAATGAAATAGATTTGGTGCAAGTGATATGATGAAGGACTCATAACTAGTGACTTGTATATATTTATCATAGACGTAATGCACTTTGGGTAGTGACCCCATTGGTCAATACGTAAATTCTTGGATTTGGGTAGTGGTGCACACATTGATGTAAGTAATCTGCAACGCGTGTTACATCAGCTTTTTAGGATTGGATGTCGCAATTAGTCGATTCATGAATAAATCGTGTTATGTAATTCATCTAATCCATGTGCTGTGCCATCTCAATGTATTCATGTAAATCCACGATAGTGTCGGACACATTGACGAATCTCAGTAGTTATGGGATGCGAAGCGAGCCGGATCTTTATGAATTATATTCCACAATGTGATGGTCACTATGTATGATGAGTCACACACACTTTGCTAGGCATGTATCAATGTAGATTGATGGCGCATATCGATACCATTCGTAGTGGTAGAGTACGAGATGTATCGGAACCCTTACATTGTTATTTTAAGAAATTACTTGAATTGTGTTAATTTTCAAGGATAACCATCACTATGAGTAGGGCATTGACTATCTCCAACCATATAGATGTTACAGGTGATGCACAGGTTGAAGATATGGGTGATGCATGATCTCCCTGTGAACGAGTACGAATGACGTGAGATTATGTTGTTAATGATTTCATTTTAGTTTAGCTTTATTTAAGTTTCATTATGCGAATTTAGATATTTGTATAAGCTCCCACCTGAGTGAGCATTAAATGATTAGTTGAACTTTTGTATTTAAAATGGAATAAGATTTATAATATGTTTGGTTTATTCTTGTGATTGGGTACCTTCATGAATGCAAGTGAATGTGATCTACATGAAAAAAGTACAATTTTGAAGCATTCAATTATTTTAGTTTAGTTTATTTAAGTTTCATTATGTGAATTTAGATATTTGTATAAGCTCCCACCTGAGTGAGCATTAAATGATTAATTGAACTTTTGTATTTAAAATAGAATAAGATTTATAATATGTTTGGTTTATTCTTGTGATTGGGTACCTTCGTGAATGCAAGTGAATATGATCTACATGAAAAAGTACAATTTTGAAGTATTCAATTATTATATTATTAATACCCGAAATTCTGGGGCACGAGTGTAAACTCGTGCTGTGAAAATTCGAGGTGTTACCAGAAGTGGATTGCACAAGCATACAACAAGTAGGTCCGTACAAGAACATTCAGAGTGGGAGACATGGTAATGAAGAAAATTATATCTCCCCACTTGCCCGATCCAAGGGGCAAGTTTAAGCCCACTTGGGAAGGCCCGCTCATTATTCGAGAAGTACTCCCTGTAGGCACACTCCGCCTTACCAACATAGAGGGTGAAGATCTTTATGAGTCAATTAACACACTGGTCCATAGCTCAAGTGGTAGACTGAATGAAAGATACCTCGTTTCAACATTGAGGTCTTGGTATTGATCCCTAGTGGGGGTGGCTAACAGTGAAGTGTGAACTAACAGTGGGGCGTACTAACAAGCTAACAAAAAAAAATAATAATAATAAAAAAATAATGCCAACCACACCAAATTCACTATGGATAGCAGGGTGGATGCGAAATACCGCCTAAGGTTGCGCCCCCATCCCTCTCTATCAACATGCCCCCAGAAAAAAAAGGAATAAATTTGTATAGAAAAAGAAAAAGAAAAAATTACCAACAAGCACCTAAAAATTCTGAAAACCAATAAAGGAAAAAAAAAGACAAAAAAAAAAAAGAAGGAAAAACACAAAAAAGTCTGTGGGGGTAAAAATCCACCAACCTCCTCTACCCTTGAAAAGATATTAACCTTGGGCAGTGATCGAACCCAAGAATTGACAACCCCAATTGCAAGGCTGCAATGCAATAATAACTCAGTGAGACCAAGGTCAATCCACATGGACTTTGGTGAGAACACACTTATAACTAATCGGGTTTTCTGGATTTTTAATCCAACGAAGTAGAAGGGTTTAAAACTACTACGGATCCAGGCATCTCCAATCAATGGAATTTAGACTTAATTCATCTTCTCGAGTTGATAACTCAACTAGAACTGGCTCCAATCTATTCTAATTGGAAGATAATAGAATAATATCAATCATAAACATCCAACATAGATTACAATCATGATAGACTTGATCTCTCATGAAGATTTAGGTAATCACATCACAATGAATTGAAATCATCCAATGTACTCAGAAGCGATAACATATCAATCAACTTTACAGATAGATTCTTTTCCCAATCCAAGAATTCAATCACATCCAATCACAATTCAACATAAGTAACATAATACTTTCATTAAAAACGAATTAAAAATTAAATATATATCAAAAGGTTCATCCCTTATCCTCAGTTAAAAGATTAGCTAAACATGACTAACATCTTAAACAAAAACCAAAGAAAATTTGGAAAAATAAACTAGAATCGAAGGATTGAGGAGGAAAGATGATTCCGAAGAAGCTCCGCTACCCCGTATTCTCCTCCCAAGCCCAAATTTGTACTTAGAAGAGCTTAGAACACCTCTTTAAATAGACTAAATTTGCATCGAATTTGAACCGACTTCAAAAGTTCGCACTTTGTTACGCTTCGGTCGCACCGAACATCACTTTTGTTGCTATTATATGAATTGACTAGATCTAATACATGTGTCTTAGGTTAGCACATGATCGGATGGGAATAAAATTTCCTTTGCCCTTCTAAGCATGAAATTTTGTCTTGAAAATATGGTGAACGATACCAATCGTGAATGTAACTCATCTCATAAATTAGGCATGTACACTCGTCACCCCACCCACAATTTTAAATCTTTATTACTAAGAATGTGATTTTCTTCCACATATGTATAATTTTTTAGTGTATATGTATTAATAGTCATACATTACCTAATATTTCATGTTATAATGGGAAGACTATATTTTATACATGTAACACATGAATACAAGATTCAAACAGATCAACCATCAACTCATGTAGGATGGATCAAAGGCCACAAGATACATGTAATGATACAAAAGGAATAATGTGAGTTGTCTATAGATAGATAGTGATAAGTGGGCCCATGGTTCGATAGACTTGGCCATTGATCTATTCAAGTTCAATATAGCATGCCCCTATATTCCTTATGTGCAATCATTATCATAAAGGTCAGCCATACCCATGACTGGTCCACCTTATAACCTTTTTTTTTACACACGCACACACACCCCACACACTCACGGTAGTGGAATTTCACCACCTATGGGTACTCGAACCCTTGACCGGGTGTTGAAACTCCTGAGAGTCTATCACCCGAGCAAGAGTAAGGACCCCAGTCCACCTTATAACTTGATTGTTAGGTCACTATGAATATATAGGACCCACTAATAAACTACTCATGATACAAACATATGTCGAGTAACGCCTTAGTGTGTAATCGTGCATTCTACTGCATTTCTAAAGATCAACATCAATATAATTATTCATTCTATGCACATCAATAATTACACAAAAATCAACTCCTCAACATACTCCTCAACAAAATGAGATTATATTTTGTTCTACCACCAACAATATAGGAGACCCCATCTTTTCACGATCCAGACCATGCACTCTTATGCCACCCACCATCAGTGGCCGTCAAATATTTTCCCAAAATCTCCCATCTGACTTTCTTAGACATAAAGTGGACAGTAAACCATCCACTTGTAGTTCATAAGTTGGACACGTAAAATTGTCCAATGGGAGAATATTTTAGTGACACACATTATACATGATCCGGCACATTAGCTGAATGGTCTTGATCATCAAAATTGGACCCGAATTAGATTGCCCAAAGACATATAGTATATAGAATTATAGAGTGTATACGTATGAACCACGATACTCTGTTAAAGTAGTAAAAGGTTGCCTAAGACAACACACTCATGAGAGAATAAACCCACGAGAAGCTAGGATAGATGATTCTAACAATTCACTTCATTCCCACTAAGTAAGTGGTTAGATTATTGGTTCACTATTACTTCTTTTCATTTACACCCCATGGACAGTGAGAGCTATAATTTCAACGGTTGAATTCATTTACACCCTTTTGGATTTGAGCCATATCCGCCTTTGTTTTTGTATTGATTGGAGTAGCATCTATAATCTCTGCCAATGAGTCTCTTTGAGATGGTATAATATAGATCATTGATCCAAGTGCGAATGATAAAGATGGACATTCACAGCATCGTGATTAAACGGTTAGGACAGAAGTTATCAAATGGTTATCCATTGTTTTTTTCCTCTCTCTCTCTCTCTCTCTCTCTCTCTCTCTCTTTAAAAATGAGATGGCCCAAGAAATCTCATTATTGGGACATTCAAGTCCTTTTAGATTTGGTATTTTTCTTCCCATGAATGTGGAGCATGCTGTATATTTCTCTATTAGAGGTCAACATTTGTCCATAATTAGAATGGATAGGAACATGTATTCTCGGAAAAGATCATGGATTTAAGGCATAATGCGGTGGTAGAGATGTTTCCATGACATGGTTCACTAGATGGACAATTCCAATCAAAACACCCATTGGAGGAGAGGGCAACAGAGATGTTTGTATAATAAAAAATAAGATCACATTTTGACTTGCAAAAAGACTTTTACACCATGGAAAGAGGACTATGATTGTATTAGTATGAATCAATGGTCTGGCTTTATGGTTACAAACTGATTAATTAATTAGATTGATCTATCAATGTGAATTTTTTTAATGCATGTACTGTTTATACACATGTTAACTTCCACGGATATAGACCCACTTTTTCTTTATTTTTTAAAGTTTTTTTACGCAAGTAAAGACAATTTTATTTTTATTTTTAATTTATGGGTAGGATGAATTGCCCTATCTATGAGATGCATGCCACGTTTTAAGGCAGATGACTTGCCATAATTTGGTGTGTTACTTGATACTGATCAATGCATTAGGAAAGGCACAACATTACCATATTATTGAAAATCTATTGTATAGATGAGCATGTGTATGATGATCTCGGCCAATCATTTTTATTCAAATAATGGGCCACTACAAAACTTGCAAGAGTCAATAGATGACCCTATCCATATAACATGTGAACCGTTTCACACTAAACCTAAGCATGTGTAGCCATGGTACACTTAGCTACACTATCATATCTTCAAATAATTTTCCAAACTAAAAATTCAATTTCAAGATTGTTGGAAAATAGAGTTTGGAAAACTATTTAGACAAAATAAATTTAAAATGAGAAAAAGAGAAAACTTATCAGTTTGTAGAAGTTGAGGCATGATGTGAGTCACTCGGCTTAAAATCAATTTTGTCCTCCTTGGACCCCGTCCCAAGTGCAACAGGATTCAACGGGTAATCAACCTCCAGATTATAACAACTATTACCTAGTTTCAGTGGTGCACTTACTGTATGCGAGCTTGAACCACTTGCAGTCTTAACTCGAACGAGAAAATACTTAAATCATACTTTGAATGTAAAACTGGCCAACGTCCATTTTGAGGATTCTGAGTTGGAAAACTTAAATCTGTCAAGGAAAGGGAGGGGGACAATTAAGTCTCTACTCGACTTTTCTAGCTTACAAAAAACAAATAAGAGAGTCTGTCGTCTATTTATAGACTTTGTGAAGACACCCTTAAGGGTGTAGAGACATCCTTTCAAAAATGATTGTGGCTATTGGATTTAAACCGAATTGGTGTGACCATTAGGCTTAAGAAGACACAACTTTTCAAAACAAAATATGAAAGGGTACAACCCTTCAGACTTGCGTGAAAATACACATCCGTAGGGCATGCATGCACTTACAGCCCTGGCTCGTCCTGATGGAAATTTTGAAACATTAATTTGTTTTAAAACAATTTAAAATACAACATCATATACCTCTTCTCTCAGTCAAGATTATCAAATTATAATCACCATTTCTATGTATTCTACTGGTTCGTCACATTCCAATCATCTTCTCTCACTCAATTGAGATCTTTCTATCAGGAGATGGGCCAAGGCAAAGTCCCCACTAAAACTGATCCGATGTCGCAAGCGTCCGAAAGAAACCTTCTTGAAGTGGACTAAGGAACTAAAAAAGAAGGCATCAGAGCTTGCAACATCGTGCAGCATTGACATGTGCAAGGTCTATTGCGGTGTCCATGGTGGCCAGCCTGAGACATGGCCTGCGAGCAAGTCTGAGGTCATCCCCATCACTGAGCAGTACAAGGAGATGATGGAAACTGGAAAGAATGGGAGCAACGTTGATGTTTACAGCATCCTGGGGGATGAAATAAAGAAGGTGCAGCAGGCGCTTGACTGGAAGCGCCCATCATGAGATGATCGATTGGATGGCATGTCAGAGGGATCTCTGAGGGGGTTGGTGGGCCAGCTCGATATGAAATTGGATGAGGTAAGCCAGGGAGTTGAGATGGTGAAATCTAATAGTGAGGAGATGGGGTTGAACATGGTGAGAAGAGACCAAGAGGGGGTTGGTGGACCAGCTTGACATGTAATTGGAGGAGGTAAGCCAGGTAGATGAGATGGTGAAATCTATTAGTGAGGAGATGAGGTTGAACATGGTAAGAAAGAGACCGAAAGTTTGTTGTAGAATGAAAAGCACCTTTCCCTCTCCCCAATCTTACACTTGTCTTTTTTCAATTCCATTGTATACCACAAAAATTATTAATTAAGCATTGAATGCCTTCTAACTGGCAACATCTCTCATCTTAACCACTTGCTCTAAAAGCTCTTACCGATATAACATGACAAATTAATCTCATTATCTCATAACATAGGCCCTAAATCTATAGGTCAAGTCGTCGCCCGAACCCTCCTCATGGGTCCCAAATCCATGGGTTCTGCCCCCTTGTGGGCATCCATGGATTCCGCGGGCCACCCACCCTGAGTGTGCCCATGCATCCCATGGGCCACCCCACTCGAGCACGGTGTAAAAATGCCCCTACATTAAAAGTACTTGAAAACTTGATAAACAAGGCCATTGCAACCAGTGTTTTACTCAAATAACTCAACCAAGTGAGCCAAGTCAGCATGATTGAGATCGAGTGGGCCATTCTTCTCAGTGGGCCTGCCTCACAGAAGACAAAACCATCCTCTAATAGTCTCTAACCTTTAAATCGTAGTTCAACCGAGTTTTTTTTACTCAAATAACTAAACCAAGTTTCTAGTTAACTCAAGTTGATCAAGATCAGGTTGATTTAAGAACTGATGAAGAGGTGGGTATAGTGCAGAATGCCACTATATGTATTAGCACCAAAGCCAGTGACCATCTGTTGTCTAAAAGACTGAAAATCATTAGTCATCTCTTAGAGTTTATCAGCCCATTGTTGACACAAACTCATCCTATCGGATCAATGCTGGTGACACACCTGCGGTTGCTGGTATATGATTGGTTGAACACTTAGAATCTTTCCTTTGATGACTCGAGCCTTGCAAAGGACGGTGACCATGTTGGCGAGGCCCAGGCGTTCATTCAGTTCGAGAAGGATTTCTACACTATGAGCAGACTTTCTTTCCACCTTGATTGTGCCAACCTATTCAAAGAATTTAGAGAGGTTTCATTCATCTGTGCCATCAGATCCTTACCTGCCTGTTTCACAAGTTCAACATAACTGATGACTTTGTCAAGTGCATTCATCATTTCAATATTTGCTAGAAACCCACCAACTAGATAATCAAAAGTGGGGAAAAACTAATAAGAAAATGGATGCCAATCAAAATGCAACTGCAAAATAATAAGACAGCATTGATCCAAACAGTCCATCCGGCAAGTCATGCCATTGATGGGTAATTCCCTATGAATTGTACAGATTTGGATGATCATACACATTTGATAGGTGAACATCTTCCTCTTCATTGCAGCTTGTCCAGCCAAACTTTTGCCAAATGATTATTGTATTTGTAATCACTAATTCATATTGGCTAAACATGATCCATAAAGCTGGCCCAAGTAGCTGATAACAATCAGTGATGAATGCTGACTGTTCTAATATTTATTTTCTATCATTTATTTATAGGTTCTGATAGGCCAATCAAGCCCCATATGGAGATGAGATTTCCCTAGAGTAAATGGGACAAGACACTTGACGAATGGTATGGATCATGGACCATATTGCCACATATTCAACTCAAATGTTTAGAGAAAATGAGTACATTGGTGTGCAGCTTTCAAGTTTGATTACCCAAATGGAAAAATGCCCAAATAAATTCCAAGGAATTATATGATCAGGATATGCATAGTATACATGGGGCCCATGGTTCAGTTACTTGGACAATTTGTGGCCCACCATTCCATCTGACAAATTCTCTTCCATAGGACAATTAATCTTTCAATTTATGGCCCGCAAATAGACCATCGAGAGGAGAATGCACCAATGGTCCACATTCAACTAAAAACAGGCCCAAGATTGCTAGATAGGGTCTTCCAATCAGGGAGATTTTGCAGCTTAAGCTGCCACAGCAGGGCCACAATAGACTGATGCTCTGTATAAATGAATCATGGACTTCACTAGTATAAACTGAAAACACAAGTATATCATGTGTATTCTTGGTCCATGTAATTCCTGGGAAAGGAAAAACTATAAAGCTAATGTAGCATACTTGGAATTCTTTTGGAGCTAATAACCTGATCAGAGTCTCAAAAAACCTTGAAATGAATTCAACAAACAGAAGACTAGATTAAATCGAGCTGATTTCAAGAAACAGGAAAGAAATTCAAGCAAACTAACAAATACCTGATTAAAAACAGGTTAGATTCTTGGAAGTGGGGAGTGAATTCAATTCACTTGGTTAGTGTGTAGAGAATATCTGAAAATGATTAGTAGGGAACTGAATTTAGAAAACAAACAAAGACCCAAAAAACAAAAGAGTGGATTCAATTAAGATCGATTGGATTTTTGAAAATTCTCAGAAATTTCATGCTCTTGAGAATTTAAAAAATTCCAAAATCATAAAACTGAGAAAAGAAAGAATGTGAGATAATTGAGCCTGATATGTTTAATGCTTTATAGGAAATGCTGCCAAAAATTTCCCAAAGGTTGCATTTGGTTGCACCAAATATCATGAACTTCATGATATTTGGTGCAACCAAATGAACCTTAAATAATTTTATATATATAAAAAAAGAGAATTTCTATCACTAGGATTTCATATTTTTTGGATTGGGAAGTTGTAATGTACATGCAAGGGACCACAACTAGTGGTGCCGTACAATCTTGCCCCACAATCATTTGACTTGTGTAGGACATCAGCATCACGAAAACATTAGGCCCAGCTATCATGCTCTGTTTTTCTTTTTTGAAAGATAAGAATTTATTAAGAGGGGCAGCCCCAAGAGAAACTACCAACAAACAAACAAACCAAAAAAAAACAAAAAAACAAACAAAGCCCAACCCACTCCATTTTTCTAACTCATGCTAGGACATATGCCCAAAAATGGGGCAGATCCAAAACTCAAGTGGACCACATGATAGGAAAATGTGGGGAGGGAAATGCCTACCGTTGAGACCTTCACCTTCTGGGATCCACCGTGATGTTTACATGCCATCCAAATCATTCATAAAGTCATTCCCACTGGGATGAACTGGAAACAAATATATATATATATATATATATATATATATATATATATATATAGCCTGATCCAAAACTCGTGTCCCCATGAATGTTTCAACCATGGGCATTCAATCCCCACTGTTTCCTGTTGTACGGCCCACTGTAGTCTTGGGTGTCTCATTTTTTGGTTCATGTAGTAACAAGAGCTGTAAAATGGATGGAAGGGGTAGATTTCTCACAAACATCATGGTGGGGCCCATGGTGGGGCCCACCTAGGTTCCAACTGCAGGAACTTCCTGAGGTTAATAAGGGCAAACAATTATTCACTAACTTGTGCATATCCACTTCCTGAAATTTCTCTCCTAGTGAGCAGCTAGGATCATCCGTAATGTATGTCTAAAGTGGGCCCATCATTTGGAGGGTTACATTGGTTGTGTCCACGTGTATAAATCTCTAATCTGCCAGCCTATCAGGTAAGGGCAGCGTGGATTTGGAAACCCTGGATTCAGAACCCCTGTATTTGAAACCCCCTGTATTTGAAACCTTCATATTGTGTTTGGCACCCTGGATTGGGAATCAACTCTAAGTCCAAAAGTAGCTATGAATGATATATTTACATGGGTTTGAATTTAATTACTTAATCAACTTTCATATTTCTAATTAGTGACGTATGTAATGTTTGACACAATGGTTATAATAAGCCCGCTGAAATATATGTTTTGCCTGAAAATGATGAAATTTCAAGTCTTAGATGGGCCACAAGCACAAGATCATGTTAGAGTGACTAACCAACGATTTTTAGTCGTTGATTTACATGCATAATGTTTGGACGGTGCTGATAATCATATTAAAGTAATTATAGTGATGCAATTGATAATCTAATTGTTTTTTGATATCATTAGTGGGTCATGTGCCCAATAGAATAATAGTATGGTGACACATATGTTACAAATGCAACTATGAAAGGATTTTAGGTGTAACCCAAGCTCTCACGTTGGATTTCAAACCCCCACTTTGGGGGGATTTGAAACCCGCAGTTACTTAATGCTGCCAACAACCAGGGGATTTGAAATCCCCCCAAATCCATGGTGCCAACCGACCCCTAATTCTTCTTAAATTAACAGACATAACCACATTTATACCTCAATTAGCTTATCTTGGTTTCTACTTATTCAGCAGATAAGTATATTTGGTTAACAACATACTTATCAGCCAAAAAGTAAAAAGTATGTTTGGTTAATCTTAATTAAAGAGGTGACTTCTACAATGCATCATCCTGATATTTAAATCAACAAAGATAAAAGGACGTACTTTTTTCCCAATCTGGGTTGAAAAAATTGTAGGATGAGTGGGCGCTTGTTCATTGCACGTGGAAGTAAGAATGTAAGAGTAAAAGAGAGTATAATGTTGCAAATGGAGGAAGTTTGGATGCCTTTTTATAGGTAAAAGTTGGATTTTTTGTAAAAAATAATAATGATGATGATGATGATGATCTGCCGATGGTCAGATTTCTGACGATTGGGAGATGCACGATCGAGTACATCGCATATGCAATCGCATATCCTCACACATTTTGCATATGCGATCGCATATGCCATCATGGCATATCGATATGCATATGGGATTTCGCATATGCAAATATGTGGTCGCATTCAGCAACACTGGCCTTCACTAATTTATAAACAGAGTAACATTCACCTACAACCCAGAACATGCTAAACTAGCATGCAACCCTGTATTTTCATCCCGACATTTCACTTGTGTATGACATTGGTGCATCCTGACAGTAGACCTCACTAAGAAAAACTGACCTCTCCTGTGAAGAATCAAGATATGAATGAGCTTGTAAGGTACCAGTTCAAACACGGCAAAATCAGGTAAAGAACTTTATAATGGAGCTGAAACCAAGCAGAGAAGCTCAGAACCTGTTCGACACGAAAGTCCCAATCACCAATGGTAATCTCCGTCATCATTATCGTCACCATCATCACTGTCAGTGCCCATTGTCTCCCTCGCTCTCTTCACATGGACGAGGAAGGACAGCACACATAGTTTGGTAAGTCAGATGACTTTGATTCCAAACAGGATGGGATCAAGAAGAAGAACCCGGATGAGATTTTGAAAGGCAGACATATGAGACTGAGGAGGATTGAAATGATTTTACCCCGGAGATAGAGATATCTTGATGCAGGAACTAAAGTTCAGGAGAGGGAAGGAGTTCAGTCTCCAGTCAGAGATCCATTAACCCCAGACAACTCAAATTCAGGCAAGGAAGGGTGATGGGTGAGACCCTAAATGGCAACATTCAATCCTGACCATTCATTTTACCAGCCTAACAATTACTAATCTCAAACAAAGTATAATTAACTGTGATTAATTTTCCTAATTCTCGCCATCATCCCATACCTTGTACAAAATTTGTTCATAACTTGCTCAATAATGTGTGTAATTGCACCATGTTAGACTCATTTTCAGTGTAATTTAATACCTTTCTTCTTATAACAATATTGTGAAACTTTGATGTTGTCTGCCAACAGAAACAGGGTCAGAATCAAGAGTGATGAAATCCACATGATTTAATTTCATAAATGTATTCCATGTGACTTCATAGCTTCGACTCCTATCTTGAGAACCCAAGTTTGAGGAAATTTTGGCCTATATTTTCAGGGATATTTTCAAAACTTATCCCATTAATTCCAGTAATTGATAAGATTCTCAGTTCGACATCCAAGCTCCTAATTGAATAGATGGTCTTGCCCACAAATAAATCCGGTCCATACACTAGGTGGGTTATGTTATTAAAAGCTGTGGGACTGGTAAGGAAACTTCAGTCAAGTTTTTTTTCAGCCATACATTTATTTTGTAAACTGTAGCCCACTTGATGAGTAGACCATCCTGATTTTAGGGCAAGGGCATTTACATAGTGGTACATCTCTGATGAATGGATTGGATCTCATACCCATGCGCCACTCTGGCACATCTATGGTGAGTACATGAGCTTCCTTGTAAACATGTGTAGACTAGTCAATGCATTTCAATTGTAAAGTGCATCAAATTGTATCCTTGAAATAATGTCGGATTCACAATTAGTATAATGATATGAATAGAATTGTTCAGACAGTGAGCAAGAACTTCACCTTGTTATCTGAGAGCTTCTACAAGTTCATGTCACTATTTCTGTAAATATGGAAGGAAACATGCTTTTGAAGGAAAGCAAAAATTTTATTACTTGTACAGTAGTGTAAAATATGGAAACCTCTCTTGAAGGCTGAAATCAGATAAAAAATGAAAATTTGTTGAGAATAAAAAAATAAGCCGGCGATCAAACTCAAGGTTACATCCGAGCCAAAGAGCAAAATATTTGATAAACCCAAAGACACCAAGATTAAAAAAAAAAAACGTTTATTGCCTGCGAAGAAAATTGAGACGTTTGCCAAACCCGCCTTTTTTTTTTTTTTTTTTTATATATATATATAGAGCTGAAGCCTAAGAATGTGGCAGCTATGTCACCATCTCCATCATCAACAGGTGGTCTCAGTGCCAAAAGCAGAAGTTTTCGTGTAACACCTCAAATACTCTAGGTGGTCTAATTGGTAGGAGCAGCAAGAACCCATCGCCTCATTCAGGAGGTCGACTGGTAGAAGAAACAGTGATAGCAAGATGATCATGAACACGGGATTGCCAAACATCTTACAGAACAAAGAATCGTGACCACCAATCTCTTTTTTAACCTCCAAACCTTCTTTTAATGCTCTTGCAAGCTTAAAACCATTAAAATGAGGGAACCAAAAGATGGCCTCTCCTGTGAATAATAAAGACGCACTTAGAATACACAAAAAATAAAAGACAAAATCAAGAAAAAGACTTCACATGTCATTTGAGGTGAAACAAAAGAATGGAAGCTTGGAACCTGTCTGACATGAAAGTTGCGGTCAACAATTGTCATCTCCTCTTGCTCACCCTCATCACATGAAGAAGAAGAAGAAGAAGAAGAAGAAGAAGAAGAAGGCGAATGAGAAGCACAAGGAGAGCATGCAGAGTCTGACTCTGCACTTGACGAAGCAGATGACTCTGATTCTGAACTGGACGGGACTGACAGCAGGAACCATGTTGAGAATGCTGTCTGTGGAAACTATAGTTCAGGAGACATAAGGTGATTAGTCTTCAGTCAGAGAACAATGGCCCCAGAACACGCTGATTCATGCGAGGAAGAGTGGTGGGAGACAGACACCCCAATGGAAAGGAAGAATTTGGAAGGAGAAGCTTTAGAAGGAAGAGAAAGTTAGGTGGTTGTGACTTGATTAGTAGGAATGGTGAAGCTCAAACTGTTGTGTTAAGGCCCGTTTAAAGAGGTGCTTGAAGTAACTGCAAATAAGCTCGTTGAGACTAGGAAGAGCAAGGTGAAGGAATTTGTCAGTGCATTCAAGACCATGATCTCTCTCCAGGAAAGCAAATAAGACAACTCTGGTTGATTACCAGACACGTTGCTATCATTTTCTAAAAATGAATATTGTGACTTGCGGATGCCTTCTTTTCATGATGATTGAAATGTTTAGATCAAATTTATGGGCTTAGTTGTGACTCATATGATCATAACCACCATTCCCATGGAGTTCTATTTAACTAAAGGGCAACAATTTCAGATTTATTAATTAGCTGTCAATCTGAAACAGTCAACAGATGTAGATCTGAAATCACCAATAGAGCTGGCTACTCCATGTATAGATCTTTAACCAAATATTTAATACTATAGCATATAGCAGAACTGTACCCTTGATATTCAATCTCAGGTCCAAACCAACAAATCAGTCACTAAATAAATGAATAAAAGCAGATCAAATACCAAAGACGATATATAATGAATATTGCACCAAAGAACAAAAAGCCTACTAAGTGAAAAATGGTACTTTCATGAAACTCAAAATATCCCAAAGTATCCATATCCCGTAAAAAAAAAAAAAAAAAAAAAGGATCTGAAATCAAAACCTTCAATTCATCGACTGGGCCCCACAGATCAGGCGGTGAGCATGACAGCCCCGCCAGCCTCCTTGATCTTCTTCTCCGCGGTCTTCGACACTAGATTCGCTTTCACGACGACAGGCCGCCCCTCCGGTAGCATCCCCTTACCGAGGAGCTTGAAATACCCAAACTGCGTGAGATCGATCACAGGGACTTGATCCGATGGTGCAGATTTCGCCTTCTCCTTGACGTCTTCAGGTATTAGGGACCATAGGCGGTCGATATTCAATATCGGACGGTAGAATTTGTTCCGGAGCTTGTGGAAGTACCGCATCCCAACTTTCCCAAAATACCCCGGATGGTACTTGTCAAAGAGGATCCGATGGTGGTGCATGCCACCAGCGTTTCCACGGCCGCCTGGATGCTTGCGGTGCTTTCCGATACGACCATGGCCGGCGCTGACGTGGCCGCGCTTCTTCCGGTTCTTCTTGAAGCGAGTCGTCATGGAGGGAATTAGGATTAGGGTTTTGGGAGGGTTTTGGGAGGAATGGAGAGGAAGGGCGGGGGCAGAAACCCTAAAGAGAACGTGAGGACTTTTGCGGTTGGGTACTTGCCCCACCAAGAATCCAAGACTGGGAGCGGATTAGGTGTTACCCTTACCGTGGGGCCCACCTTGATTATATGTTGTATATCCTCGCCGTCCATCCGTTTTTCCAGCTTATTTTAGAAAATGACAAAAAATAAGCAGATCCAACTCTCTCGTGGACCACACCACATAAAACAGTGTTGATTGAACACCTACGGTTAAAAACTTCTCAGGGTCCAGTGCAAGCATATCTTATAAAAGTTTAATTTTGCCATCGACGGTTGATAATGTCTAACATACCGGGTAAAGGGGAAATATAAATATAAGCTTGATCCAGAACTTTTGTGGCATACAAAAGGCTTTAAATTGCTATTCACTACTTTTTCCAGCGATAAGGTCCACCTGAGATTTGAATCCGGATCATTTTTGGCATAACCTCCTAAAATAATTTGGAAAAAAGGATGGACGGCGTGGATGTACAACAAATTCATCAAGTGGGCCCCACATGGCAAGGGTAATACCCACGAAGCTATTCCCCGGTAACGGCTAATCCGCTCCCCACCACGACCCAGCTATGGACGACCGTCCCGTCATGGGATCTGTGGGGCCACCATGATATGTGTTTTTATCCAAGCCACGCATCCATTTTGAAAGATCATGTTAGGCATGAGTTCCCAATGGAGGTAGATTAAAGGCTTGACTGAACCACACCACACGAAACAGTAGCGACAATCAACACATCGTTCAAACCTTTGAGGGCCCACAGTGATGTTTATTCGCTATACATCCGGTTCTTAAGGTAACATAGGCCCAGTGAAAGGAAAACTTAAATACCAGCTTTATTTAAAACTTTCGTGGCCTCCGTGGATTTTTATACGTAGGCATTCAATCCTCACTATTTCCAGTGGTGTGGTCCACTTCAGCTTTTGATATCCCGACACAATGGCTGATGATGGTTAGTGGTCGGTGCTCTATGGGCCCTACTATGATGTATGTGTTTTATCTATACTATTCATCCATTTTCCAGATCATTCTAGGGCCTGATAACATACACCAATGTGTTTAGGGAGTGATACATTAAGTTCTTTGTCAAATTGATATGCTATTGTTGTCACAATGCACCAGCATAACTTCCTGCTGAAGTCCTAACTCATTCATCATTCCTTTCAACTAAATCACTTCCTTGAATGCCTTTGTCATCACTATATACTCAGCTTAAGTTGTAAAAAGAGCAACCACGAACTGAAGCTTCAACATCCAACTGATTGCTCCACCCATTAACACAAATGAGTAAGTGAAAGTCCACCTTATATTATTCATGTTTCCAACATAATCGACATTCACATAGCCTATCAATTTCTCATTGTATGTAATGAAATAGCCATTTCACAGCCTCTCAATATTGTTTGCTGGGGTTTGTCATGTATTTGCCCACAACACCCACTACATGTGAAATATCGGTCTAATACAAACGATGTCATACATCAGACTGTCAATTGGGCACGTGAGACATACTATATATTTTTATCAGACGTAGGACATTGTTCTGAAGAAAGCCAAATGTGAGCAGCGTGAGGTCTACTAACCGGCTTAGCCTTATTAAGTCCAAACTTGACCAAGACCTTCTCAAGATACTCTTCTTGAGACAACCATAGCCTATTCATTTCCCTGTCCTTATCTATATCAATGTCGAGAATTATTTTTGCAGCCTTCGGATCTTTCATCTCGAATGTCCTGAATAACTGAGGCTTTAATATGTTGATTTTAAACATATTATGATTGTCGATAAACATATCATCAACATACAATACCAGAATAATAAATTTCCTGTCATTTTGTGATTTGAAATAGACATAATAATTGAATTCACTTTTGGTAAACCGTTGATTCATCATGAAAAACTCAAACTTTTTATACTATTTCCTAGGAGACTGTTTCAAGCCATACAATGATCTCTTCAAACGACAAACTTTATTCTCTATTCCCTACACCTCAAACCATTCAGGTTGCTTCATGTAAATCTACTCTTCTAAATCCCCATGTAGAAAAGTTGTCTTCACATCTAACTATTTCAATTCCAAGTTATATTGGGAAACAAACACCAATACGAATATGATAGATACATGTTTCACAACTGGTGTGAATATCTCACCGAAGTTGACGCATTCTTTCTGAGTATAATCCTTCGCAACCAGTATCACCTTGTACCTATCCGGTTTCTTACAGAATATCCACTTGCACCCAATCGCTTTTCACCCAATAGAAAGCACCACTAACTCCCACGTTTCATTCTTGTATAGAGAATACATCTCATTATGCATCGCCGCCATTCACTTCTCAACACTGTGTCATCTAATGCTTCCTAAAAGGTGGACGGATCCCCAACATCCGTAATGAGGGCAAACACAACATTTGAGTCATCCCTCTATCTCATCGGTAATCTACGATTTCTCGGTGGATTCCTCCTGACAAGTGGTGTCATTGCATCTTCATGTACCTCTTCCTACAACTCATCTTCTTCAGGTGTTTCACCTCTATCTATTTCAACATCAACAATCAAATTTCTGATTTCCTTGTGCTCATCCTTCCGATACAAGGAACCTTCATCGATTTTGATGTTATTTATGATTATCCATGAATCCCAATCGTACAGTCTGTACCCTTTCATTATATCACTATAGCCGACAAAGGTACACTTTTAGGCCATTGGGTCTAGTTTATCTCTCTCAATCACGGTACATGAAAGTAAGCATCGCAATCAAATATTCGTAGCCCGAGAAATCAACTTCCTGATCACTCTATACTTCTTCTAAAATTTTGCAATCAATCGGTGTAGATGGGGAATGATTTACTAAATAGCAAACCGTGTTAATAGCCTCAGCCCATAGCTCCTTGCCTAACCTAAGATTACTTGTATACTTCGAGCTAGTCTGATTCATATGTTCTATCGCACTATTCTACTATTGTGTATGCCTTTTGTTTTATACCTCGTTATCTTCTCGTTCTTACAAAATTGATTAAATTCTTTTGAAGTAAACTCTTTGCCGTTATTGGTCCTTAGTACTTTCAATTTCCGTCATGATTGTTTTTCAAAATAATCTTTCATAACTTGAAAGTGGCAAATACATCCGATTTATGTTTTTAAAAAAATAAATTCACACCTTTCTAGATTAGTCGTTAATGGATGTTATGAAGAATGACGACTCTCATATAAAAACGACGAGCGGCGACCCCCACACATCAGAATGCACATAGTCAAGTTGTCATTTACTTATATGCTTTCAAGTTTTAAATATCAATCTTGATTGTTTACTATATATGTAATACTTATATACATCTAAATAAGATATTTAAAAAGTAAGAATTAAACCATGATCGAGTAGTACCTTCATACTACGCTCGCTCATGTGGCCTAGGCGTATATGCCACACAAGTGCAAGTGTAGATTCTGTTACAGATGCTGCAGTTCCACCTGATACAGTGCTCTTGATTAACTTGTAAAGGTTTCCACTCCTTTGTGCCTTTATAAAAGTGAGAGCCCCCTTAAAAACTTTGCGGACACCTTTGTATGAGACCAATTTACATCCGAGTGCCTTAAGAGCTCCCAAAGATATCATATTCTTCTTTAGGTCCAGAACATACCTCACATCCATCGGAGTATGCTCCACCCCATCGAATATTCCTATACAAATTGATCTAATTCCAATCATCTTACTGGCATGATTGTTTGCCACAAGAATTAGGCTACCATCATACTCGTTGTACATGGCAAACCAACTCCGATGAGGACACATTTAGTGCAATGTCTGTCATGCCCCAAACTCAGAAACCGGGCTCACAAAATTCCCGATCACTGAATCCGGCACCGACAGCCTCCGTAGAACCCCATTCTCAGCTCCCGGCACCCATTTACCAGGTTCCGATCCTGGGATCCTACAAGGAGGATTTCTAATATCAACTTAATTCATAATGAGCATAACCATAAACATAACCCACGAATAATAACCACAAGAACACCATCACAAAATCCACTATGATAAAAAAATTTTAAGTACAATGCGTATGAAAGGAAAATACAATATAGTGAAAGTAACAAAACTCCAAAAGCTTGGCTGCACGCTCCAACTGCGGCGAGACTATGGCTACGACTATGCCCCTGTATCCAAAATCCACTCATTATATAAGTGTCTGATCTTGGACACAGACAATACGTCACAGCCACTTGTCTCCTTGCTAGATTCCGTTGAATTGGCCTCATTTGGTGAATTATCTAAATTCTCATCTTTTCGAGTTTTGAGATTTGTGTATTCCTTCATATGTCATGTCTTACCACAATTTCAGCACTTCAACTTCCCTTTGCCCTTTGATATAGACCTTAATTGCGACTTACCCGTTTCTCATTCAAATAGTCTCCTCCTTGTAACTGGTGCCCCTGCAAAAGTATCTTCCCCACTATTATTTCTTCTTTGTTGCTTCAACTAAAGGGCAGAGATAGCATTATCAAGGTCTAAGGTATCCCTACCATGCACAAAGCATCCATCGGATTCTCGTAGGAATTCGGAAGGGAAGTCAATAACATAAGGGCTATGTCTTCTTTATCGATCTTCAGTTCCATGCTTGTCAGCCTTTAGAGTGTACAACTATCTCTTCAGATATACGCGATTGGAGAGCAACTTTGTCAAGTATATGCTCTCTAACCTTGTCCATAGGCCTGCGGTAGTTGTTTTACTAATAACATCATAAAGGACATCATCGGCCAAGCACAATTGAATTACGCTAATCACCCTCTGATTTAAGTCGTCTCAATCCTCTTCCTTCATAGTTTCAAGATGTCTCGCTTTGCCAAGAAGAGCTTGCAATAACCCTTGCTGAATTAGGAGGGCTTTCATCTTCAACCTCCAAAATTTAAAGTTATTTTTTACTGTAAAATTCTCCGTCTTGAACTTTGCATTCGATCCCCTCGAACCCATTTCTCATATTCAATCTAAACTTTTAACGGCAAGGCTACGCTCTAATACCATTTGTTGTGCGCAGCCACCACATGTTAACGAGCAGAAGCAACCTTAGAATGAATCAAACACACAACAAAGAGACAAAAATTCGAGCAAACGAAACAATTAATTTTACGTGAAAATACCCTTCTGGGGAAAAAACCATGGTACCAAGTGACAAATGATCCACTATAAATAGAGAATTACAAGATATGGACAACTTACAATTTTGAAACTCTCGTCTCTATAGACGGATTCCCCTTATCAAAACCCTAGTTCTCTCTAGGACAACATTAGAATACCGTAATCCCACAAACACGGATATATATAACCTAGTTATAGAATTAGAAACAAAACCGCGCACTTATATAGAAGTTGTGCGCACCATTGATCGAACCTTTGATCAATTAAGTCCAATCAATGGACCCTCGATCTAATCAACTTAATTTTGTCGATCAATCAATAATGCTCAAATGTGTCCAGAGACTAAACTTGTTTTTTTTTTAAGATCGATCGAGCCTTAATGTTCGATCAATCGAAACTGTCCAAAATTGTCCATGGACTAAACTGATTAATTCGAGATTTTCTCGATCGGAATAGACTATCGATCAATTGAAGACCCTGAATTTCACCAGATTGAAGGCACCCAAATCAACGATGATTGCCCCCAAAATAATAGTTATGTCAGTATGGGTACTTTGGTTGGTCATATGACTGACCATCTCAATCGTTCCTCGCCACAATTGACAGTAGTGAAGGTTAACCTTAGGGTTCAATATGGTTGGCTTTTGTCTGGAGCTCAATCGGTCGTTCTACCTCCCATTTAACTGGGTGAGTGCTGGCTAACTAGGTATTATTATTATTATAGAGTCTCGATACGAAACTGTAAAACCCGAGTTTTCACAGCTCGAGTACATACTCGTGCTCGAGAATTTCAGGTGTTAATAAAATAATAATTAGATGCTTTAAAATCACACATTATTTTTTTTTTCATTTAGATTACATCCAATTACCTTTGCGAAGGTACACATTCACAAGAACAAAATCATACGTGCTTATCATTTCATCAAGACATAAAATTCAGCTAACTGTCTAATGTCCTATCAAATGGGAGCTTATTATATTATTCAAAGTATGAAACGGAAAATAAATAAAACTAAACATAAAATTATCTCCTCTTTTATTCAGAATAATCTTCCATAGGGAGATCATCATCCGTATCTTCAATCTGTACATCACATACATCATCTGTATTGTTGGAGAGGGTCAATGCCCTACTCATAGTGATAGTTATCCTTTAAGATTAACAATAATTTAAGAGGTTCATAAGAATAATGTAAGGGTTCTGATACGTTTTGTACTCCACCACTACGAGTGGTATCAGTATGCACAACCAATATATATATGAATGCATGCCTAGCAAAGTGTGTACGGTCTATCATACGTAGTGATCATCACAATGTGGAATATAATTCATAGAAAATTCGACTCGCCCCGCATTCTCATATAACAGAGATTTGCCGGTGTGTTTAACGCTACCGTAGATTTATGTGAACACCTCAAGATGGCACAACACATGAATCAGATGATTTACATGATACGATTTGTTCATGGAGCAACTATTTGCGACTTCCAATCCCAAAAGTATTGCGTGTTCATGTGAATGCCATGAATGCTTACCAATCCCCTTTAGTGTACCTAATTCTAAAATGTATACTCCTATTTGGCAGAACCCTAGGATATGAGTGATTTGGTTAGGAGCAACCCTAGGGTAGAGTCGGCACGTCATTGCAAATGAACAAGTTGCTCGGTATGAGTGAATGGTCAACAACAATCCTAGGGTAGAGTCAGTGCCTTATTGCAAATGAACAAGTTGCTCGGTATGAGTGAATGGTTAGCAGTAACCCTAGGGTAGAGTTGGCACATCAATGCAAATGAACAAGTTACTCGGTATGAGTGAATGATCAATAGCAACCCTGAGGTTGTAACGCCCCGTGTTTTCGAAACCTGAGTATATGACTCATTTTCCAAAAATCCAAGTGTTAACCTTTAAAGATAACCAAATTCCACATATATATATATATATATTTATTTTTTCTTATTTTCTTTTTCAGAGTGAGCATTTAGACGGAATATGAGCAAATCAAACATAAAGGAAATTGCATATGCATTCAAATTATACGAGTGGTTGCCCAAATGACTTATATAAACCAATGTCCCAATATTTACAATTACAAAACGAAATAATATAGCATGTGAAACAAAGTAAATTGTAACTAATCTTGAGCTGTAAAATCACGCAGCATCTCTTGGCAAATACAGTCATGTATCCTTGACAACTGTACCTTGCTTGTCATCAATACGAACATGAATATCATTTAAGCCACCTACGCTACTTGTACGATTATATATTTGATGAATGAGTGACTAGCTCAGTGTGAATTTTCCTCAAGATTACACACCACTGCATTAGTTAAACATAATTGTAAACAAAAAGATATTCAAAACAATACACGATGTGGTCTTATTAAATGCATGGATGCGTGAGTGCACATCAACTGGGGATACTCATCCAGTTAGCTTTTGGGCAAAACCCATGCATGTGGCCAGTCACCAGCGAAAGTACATCCCGTACATGCGTAGTGCCAAACTCACTGAAAGTGGGTTGATAGTCGATGGTCTGTGAGCTAGTGAAATGATACCATGACTAAGGGCACGTGCTACAACATCCAGAATTGGTCACCCGTCATCATCCGTATACTATGAATGCATGATTATCCCAACGATTATTATTCCATTTACAACCAGCTAGTTTCAGAAAGCTCAAAGGTCACTACGGGGTACTCATCACCCAGTGTAGGCCGATAGCTCGGGTATAGGTCCAATACCACCATCCTCGGCTCATGAGACTCCAACATCGGGATGTTTAATGGTAACATCATCGACTAGTGCCCAAACATAGTTCAACATGTGAAACTTACTATCACATGGTTGGACAAAAATAATATATCGAACTCACATAAGACAAATACCAAAACTAAACCACATAGGGCAAATATCAAATCAAATGCCACATAGGGCAAATATCAAATCAAAGTCACATAAGGTGAATACCAAAACTAATACGATAAAAAGATCATCCTCAAAAGCCACGTAAACACAACGATCCATGGATGGTAAGCCTAAGTCAATATTTACATCATTCAAGTAACCACTAGGTCAAGGGTCCATTATAATCGCAATCAATCAAGTTACATCCCAAGTCTGGATGTACAAAAAATAGTGAAGTTTTTCACTAATAAATGTACCAATTCAAGTTTCACAAGCAATTCATAAATATGAATTGATATACAAGTACAACATATAGATGTTCATGCAAACTAAATATTGAGCACATGATTGATAATCAAATTCAATAACTGACAAAAGTAATCATAAATTAGAGATAATTATCAGTTGAATTAAAATTGAACTACTACTTAAGCTAACAGGAAAGTAGAAAGCTCAAGGGGAAGGAATCATCACCTTATGTATTGAACCACCAACCAACTAGTGTCGTTAGGAGGTGCATGCGCCCTTAGAGTTGAGTCCTACCACAAATTATGAACTTGTACGGTTAGATCAAGGTTCTACAAAGTATTTATGGTTGAGATTATCGCCTATGGTTTGGATTACTTAGGTTTAAGGTTCCATCTTAGAGCTTAGTTTTAGACTTAGATTCTATGATTGAATGCTAATTGATGTGTGATTAACCACAATGTTAATAATATTAATAATTGTAAAACCACCATTAATACTAGCGATGTAATTAATAGTAGCTACCTGATAATAATAAACATTATGAAGGTAATAGATATTATGATCTACCATTAATGATAATATTTAAGAGTGATAAATAAAATATTACTATTTAAAAATAACTAGGTTTACCATAGATAACCTACTAATGGCTAATCGTTGCCAATATTAATAACAATGGTAACAATGATAATAGTACATCAAAACAAGTCTTACTTGGGAAGAAAATGTTGACTCACACATGTAAACTTGCCTCAACTTGATGCGATTTAATGTGACTTGGAGACAATTCTCGCCTCTTAACTTGATCATCTTCTTCCCTTCTTTCTTTATCTTTTCTTTCCCCCGCTCACTCTCTTCTTTCTCATGATCTAACAAGGTTTGGGCTTGTTCCAGACTTAGATACCACTTAGCCGAGTTGACTCAGCGAGTCAAAGCCCCATTGCTTCTTCTTGTTACTTTCTTCCTTTTCTTTTTCTTCTTCTCTTGCTAAAGTGACCTGCAACTTGCTGGTCATGATTGCTACAAGAACAAGTCAGATTCGACAGCCAACTCGACTTGACTCGGTTCAACGAGTGGAATTCACTCGACTTGGCAATGAGTCGTGGTGCAGTGTGGCACCAACTCGATTCTACTCTCCCGTTCTCTCTTCTTTCTTCTTCCATTTTCTCTCTCTTTCTCTACCTTCTTCCTCCTCCCTTTTTTGGATCGTCCAGGGCTGCACCAACTAGATCAGGGGTTGGGTGGTGACTCAGGGACGGGATTGAGTCACACCCATGAGTTGACTCGGCAGCATCATGGGCTTGAGTCAAGCCACCTGGACGGTGCTTCTCTCCCTCTCTTCTTTCTCTCCTCCTGCTGGACTAGGCCAGGCCCACACTCAACTAAGCCTGGACTCGGTCCGACTTAAAGTAAACTTGGCACTGATCAGGGCATGGTTCAGCAACTTGGTCGGGCCGAGTTGGTGCAATGAGCTGCACCCTCTTTTTCTTCTCTTCTTCACTCCCTACACAACCAAGTGAGTCTGGACTCAACTCAAACGCAGCCCAATCAATAGACTCGGCCCAACTTAGCTTGACCTTGCGGCAGTGCGACAATGACCCGCTCTATCTCTCTCTCTCTCTCTCTTCCTCTCTCTCTCTTCTTCTCTTCCTCTTCTTCATCTTTCCTTTCTGCTTCCTTTCTTCCTTTCTCCTGCATCAACTTGTTGGGCCTGCAGTCCAACCCAAACTGAACTCAATCCGAGTCGAGGTGGTGTGGCAGCGAGAGAAAGGTGAGGAAGGTGAGCCGCCATTAATGGTGGGTTGCCATCGATTGAGTTTTTCTCCAAATCGAAGCTTCTAGGTAGTGTGGATAGGCCTATGGGAGCTTGGGGAACTATCGAAGTGAAGCTCTCAGGAGCTTTTTTCGGTGGGTTTGATGGAGGAAGGAAACGACCATTTTTCTAGGGTTGGTTTGTGTAAGACCCGTGTCCTAGTCCGTACCATTTCGTTGGCTTTCGCGGTCCTTTCGGTCAAATCTTGGCAATCCTCGACCCGTATCCGATGTTTGCACGCGATCCTAAGTCAAGTCCTGCATACCAAGGTCGGCTCGATTTGAAACTTGCACCTTAGCGACCGCACCGTCGTCGCAGTTCTAACGCCGTGACTTGCGCACCGAACCGATACCCAGGTCAGAAGATGTGGGCCTGCGTTCAATTCGAAGAAAATGCCACGCGTTGTGAATATCGAGGGAATCTCTACTATATGTCACATCAATCAATGTCAAGTACAAGCCATACTTCAAGTATAACAACCCATCCCTACCTTTTCAAAAGTCCACTCTCTCTCTCCACCCACCATTCCCTTTTATAATTTTCAAACTCACCCATACCTCTTTTACAAATATTTCAAACTAAACCATACCCTCCCATCCCCTTCCTTACACCATCCCATCCATATCACTCCCATCACCTCACCTCTCTCTCATTTCTCAAATCTCCTAAGCAACTCTAAAAATTCCATACATCCAAACATTCTCTCCTAAGCCAAGTGTGGTCCACCCTCTCATCTCTCATCCCCACCATCAAAACCCCATCAACCTCCATTAAAGTTGAAGGCAAGGTGCTTAGAAGCTTAAGGGAGCAAGGAGAAGGCCTAGAGGTGGGTGATCTTTGAGTTTCTACTGTTGATTTCATGATTTGAAGGCTCACTTGTTGATGGGATCCATTTTGATATATGTGTTGTATCAATAGAGGGCCCATGGTGGCGGGGTCCCTCCTCTCCATCACTGTCTCCCTTGTTCTCTCTCTCTCTCTCTCTCTCTCTACCCTTATCCTTCCCTTAGAATGTTGTGGGCCCCACCGAATTGTTTTAAATGTACTCCATCCATCAGACGGTGTGGGTCACCACATTTTAGGAGAGATCCACCATCTATATAGTATATATAACACATTATATTTATATTATAACAGTATTGTATTAATATTATATTAATATGTATATGCATGGTGAGCCATGTGCATGTGGGACCCACCATGGTACCTGTGGTATTCCACACCGTCCAGCGTCTCTGGACGCTGGACGTGTAGCCGTGGGTGTGGTGTGGCTAATAGTAAAGTGTGAACTGACATTGGGGTGTACTAAGCTTGGGGTGGGCCGCTCATGTAGGCCCCACCTTGATGTACAAATCAAATCCACGCTGTCTATTCCACTCCCTAGCTCATTTTAGGCGTTGAGCCAAAATTTGAGCGCAATACGATTCTCGGGTGGGCCATACCTTAGCAAACAGTATTATTACCGTCGAAAAACCCGCATTGATGTTTACTCGCTAAATCATAATGGATATTGGACTCTATTTGACAGTATCGAGCCGGGGAATACAATGGGCGGGGCAGATTTCCTTAATGTGGGCCCCACCTGTGAAAAACCACAGGAAAACTGATTTTAAAAAAAAAAGAGAAGAAGGCAGCGCTGACGCTGCTGCTGCAGAACGCGCGCGGGCAGCGCCTGCGCCTGATGGACGGGCGGCTAGGCAGGGACCCAAGGTCCCAGCCGTGGGCCCCACCATGATGTGGTTTGAACATCCACACCGTGCATTTTTTCGGGTCCCCTCTGACAGTGGGCCACCCCAAAAATCGGCTGTTCATGGGTCCAAGGTGGCCCACACGGTAGGAAACAGTAGGGATTGGACGTCTGCCATTGAAACCCTTTTTGGGTTTCCACGGAAGTTTTGTATCAATATGAAATTTATTTTTCTACTTCACCTGGTCCACGTGACCTTATAAATAGTTTGGGTGGCAGATAAACAGCACGGTGGGCCCCTGGTCCACGTCACCTTATGAGCAGGTTGGATGAAAAATAAACAGTACGGTGGGCCCAGGTCCACTGACCTTATCAGCAGGATGGGTGGAAAATAAACATTTTAGTGGGCCCCATGTCTGTGTGACCTTGTCAACAGGCTAGGTCAAAAAAAAAATAAACATTATAGTGGGCCCCACACGGGACCCACTGAGGTATTTATTATAATTCACACCTTCCATAGTGTGGGTCCCACCATGAGGTATGTACCTCATCTATGCCGTCCATCCTTCCCATATGGAATCCGCCATGATGCATGTGTTGCATCCAAAATGTCCAATCATTTTTAAAGGACCATTTTTAAGGCTTGAGATGAAAATAAGACAGATCTATTTATCATGTGGACCATGAAGCACGGTGAGGATTGAACGGCTACCATTAAAATCCCTTGGGACCTTATGATCAGATTGAATGGGAAATAAATGTTATGGCGAGCCTAAGGAATTTTAATGGTGGGAATCATTATCACCACTTAGATTTGGGCGTGGCCCATTTACCATGTTTATGGTCAGGTTATGTGGCCCATTGTGATGCGTGCAAGGCCCATGGGTTATGGCCATTGCAGTGTATGTAAGGCCCAATTGGCGCGGCCTATTCGATATACATATATGAGGCCCATTGAGGCCCACCTTGATATAGATATGGGCTCATGCTATGCAGCCCATTTGATGTATTTGGGTCCTTGGGTCGAGGCCCAATAGGATGTACATAAGGCCCATCGCAATGTGTGATTCATGGCAGGCCGTGCCTTGGGAGCAATGATGGTTTGATGTCCACATTGTAAGGATGATGTTGGTTAAATGTCCGCATTGTCACTCTCCATAGGGCCCATTAATAGGGGCATACTTGTAGCACGTAGGCCGTCTAGGCCCATCTTCATCATGATAGAGCCCATCACCACATAACTTGTTTAGTATAAATCTATGATTCATGATCATACGCATCATATGTATGCCTGATATGAGAAGTGACTGATTATAGCATATGCCTCCAGGCAGATTGTTCATGGGCTCCCTGATAGGCGGAGTTGCCTCACATGAGCGCTCAGTACGCTCAGGATTGTTGCATATCTAATAGTATGATTCATGTACTTGCATTTGTGTGATTGTGATTATTGTATGCCCTAGCGACATCAAGGCCATAGTCTCCATAGACACATCGTGGGTGGCTGGATTAGATACCGAAAATATTGTTACTAAGCATCGGGGCGCCATAGATGTCCCTGGGTGAAAATTTCTAAACCCGATGGTACCAGAGGATGAATCCAATGTCGAGACCGAGTGGATATATGAGTGCATGAGAGCCTAATACTAGGAGGTCGCGTCTCCCACTGTGTCGTGGTCGGTTGGAAAGGGGTGTGGCCTTACTCGCCCTAGAGTAGGGGGCAATACTAGGCTGAGTTTGACCAGCTCGTGAATGGGTCCGCTATCGACATGCCGGATAGGTATTGGCAGACTATTGGCAAGGCGGATAGTGAGATTTTTTACGCTCACTTGGACTGTGCGGCTAGGAGAGCGGCAGTGCCATTTGGAGTGTACTGAACCCCGGTGATTATCCAGAATAAGAATTGTACCGATATATGATGAGGATTGGCATGCTTGAACTGCATCTCACATCGCATGGTCTTGACAGGGTCGATAACATTAATATCTTGCACCGCATAGCCTTGGTACGGCTGATTGTATTCATGTACTCATCACCATGATTTCGCATTACTCTGACCTTGCATTCTGAACACGCTTATATTGCACACACACTTACACCACCCTCTAAGCTTTCTATAAGCTTATGCACGATTGATGTGTGCAGGTGACGCTAGGACGCAGCCGTAGCCTCGTCATAGTTGGAGCATGCAATCGAGCTTTTGGGGTTTTTGTTATTGTCATTATCTTGTATTTCCCTTTCATCCGCATTGTATTCAAAAGTTTTTTATCATAGTGGATTTTGTGATGGTGTTCCTGTGGTTATTGCTCGTGGGTTATGCTTATGGTTATGCTTATACTGAATCAAAATCATGCTTGAAATCCTTCTTGTAGGATTCCAGGATCGGAACCTGGTGTATAGATGCCAGGAGCCGAGAATGGGGTACTGCGGAGGCTGTCGGTGCCAAATTCGCCAATTAGGAATTTTGTGAGCCCAATTTCTGAGTTTGAGGCGTGACAGTTTGTACCCAATCCCAGCTTATCTTATAAGGTTGCCCTAACATTTCTAAACCGTCGGATTAAGAGTAGATGGTGTGGATTGATACAGGTGTCAAGTTTCTAGAGCAGATAGCAACAGGAAGATTTTTGTGTCCGTCTCTAGTAGGAAACCCTAATCCACGTGAAGGGTTGTTGGATGGCTGAGATAACACCAGATGGATGACTGAGATTTAGAGAGAGGAGCTCACGCAAATTGCCAGCAAGGCGACAGGAGCTATTTCCATTTTAAGAAATGCATCACATGCAGTCCGATTGTGCCGCATTCCGTGTGCATGCACACATATTCCATTGAGCAATAAGGGCCATGTCTTGGTCATAAGCCTCGTCTGAGCAAGATGGACGGTCCAGATCATGTGCTTGGGCCGTGATGGTGGGCCACAGATCAAAACAAACGGAAGCAGTCCGTTTGAAACGGACGTTGGCAGAAAGCGGGAGGAGACCCCTCCTTCTTTGGGAAATTATCGAGTCAAACCCGATTTGACCAACCTTTTGGTTCAGTGCACAGCGAGTGCAACTCCTCTGGTGCACACAGGAAATGACTATGGGGCCCACAAAGATATTTTTGAGAAATCCACTCTGTCTATTCTCCTTGGAGGCCCTAATCAAGTCCTCTGGCCATGAACCAGGTAGATCTAAAGCTCAGGTGGGCCCCATAACTTGATTCAGATCCTATTTATCAGTTTACCTCAATCCGATGACCATATTACATGCAAACTTATCATTAATGGCAAAAAGAGGGGTCCATGAGATCACTTAACTAGAAATTTTTTGCTGGATTGTGGATCAGATGGCCTAAAACACATTATAATATTAATTACAATGTTTTTAATATCATTATTATTATTAACATTACTATTATTTTTCTCTAAATTGTTTACATGAGTCTCATCCCGATCAACACCATTTATATATTCACTCAGCCCCTATAGGGCTTTGATAAGGAAGATTAAATTATTTTAATTTGTAAGTGGGCCATACTTGGTGATCTTACAGCCAACTAATTATTCCCGCTAATCTGATGATCGGATTTGATCATCACCGATCAAAAGGGTTTTAAAGGCACAAGGGTTATCCACACTGTTATTATTAGTGGGATTTAAGGCTTGTAAATCTCAGTTGCCTTTACTCCCAACTTAATTTTAAAGTTGGTAAACAATGGACTCGGCAATTTGAGCCACACAGATGACATTTTCTAAGATCCATACCCATGGGTTTAAATAGTAGACTGTTCACAACCCAAAGTGTAGGGTAGCGATGTAGTAATAATCTCAATAAGACCGACGTCGAATCCATAAGGACTGAAACTTGTATGTTTCTAAAATTAACTAGAAGAAGATATGAAACTAATTTTGAAGTATTTGAGAGAGTAATTGTGAATAGAGTAATTAAAACTAAGAATTTAAAGGTGAGAACTAAGGTGCCAAGGATCCGCTTGTAGTGATCAAGGAACCCTCTTACTTGATTCAAGTAACACAATTGGAATTGGAGTCATATCCTATCTAATTGGAAGATATATCAATAAAACCAAATCTAAACTTCCATTGACCTAATTCTCAATGAAGGAGAACTATGATAATTGGCAAGGATTCCATCACCAAACCATGCCCAGGAGACAATGGCAAACAACAGAATTTACCAATCTCATAATCTCAAAGCATAAGAATTATGAAGATTAGGAAGGATTTCATCACCCTACCATGCCCAAGGGACGATAGTGAACAACAGGACTTATTAATTTCACAATCTCAAATCAAGAAAAGAAGATACTCAAAGCTATTACAGATCCACTGTAATTTAAGTCACAATAAACCATTAAAAACTGAAAGTATTCCTTAAATATCAAATTAGAATACTTAGAGTTCAACATAAACATGAATCAAAGCAATAGAAGCATCCCATCATGCTATAAGCTTCACCTCTTAGCCTTAACTAAGAGGTTTAGCTAGGGGTGTACACGAACCCAGTTAGTTCGATTAACTCACTCGACTCGACTCGAAAAAGCCCGATTCGACTCAGCTCAAGGCTGAGTTCGAGCCGAGTCGAGCTGATTTTTTGAGCTTGAAAATGAGTTTGAGCCGAGTTCGAGCAGGCCCCAGCTTAACTCGACTCGGATCGAATCCAGCTCGAATAGAACTCAGATCGAACCAGTTCGGTGACTCGGTTACTTTGTCATTGATGTTGCTCACCAACTATTTGATAAAATGACTCAACCAAAGGTGGCTGGTGGCAAGGAAGGTATGTACATGAAACAAATACCCTTTTTCTCTTTATTTTTCTCGGTTTTATGTTGCTTAGAAGGTGTTTGATAAAATACCTGTAAAACCATTGCCCCTGTTTGTAAAATAGTGGGATTTTGAAGTTGCAGTTCAGGTGTTTGTGGAAATGCCTCAATGGGAAATTC